>NW_027496118.1:0-86947 GCF_021521415.1 Bidens hawaiensis
TTATTGCCTAAACTTGTGATTAGATTCCAAAGATCACCATTTAAGTGCCAAACCTGAACTAGCATTGGAGAATTAACTAATAATCGGGGCAAAAGACGGGACCGCAACCAGGAAACGCTTGGAGAATTAACCATTCAAGTCACATGTCCTATTATCTAGTTTTTTATGTTTTGTTTTCTTTTATTTAAATGTTTATTTAGGTTAGTTTATTTTTGCATATCATTGAATTAGGACGTCAAGTTAGATCCATGATCCAGATCATGGATTAGGTTAGTGTTATTATCTTTTCTTTATGTATGGAACTCTCGACAAAAATGAAATAAAGTTTCTGTTTGATAAAAAAAGATTGTGTTAATTTCCTCTCAGTGGATTTTGGGTTAAAATTAATTCTACAATGCTAGTTCAAGTTTGGCAACTTGAATCTAATCACAAGTTTAGGTGGTGATTTATGTATCCTAAACGCGTGTTAGACGTCCTACTGTTTGATCTAGTGGTGTATCTGTATCTATCTCTGTCGACCCGTAGCCTATCTGTTTCTACCCGTTACCGGTGATTTTGCTATCAGGTTGTCTGAAAGATTCTTAGAAATATATATGATCTATTTGTAAATTTGTTTAAATGATCGAATATTGTGAGCATGGAGATGATACATTACGGATGGCACCAGGCATTCTTCACTTGGAGTAAAATTTAGACAAATGACTTGCCTATGGTAATTATGTTTTAAAAGTTTGTGGCTCGTTGTTCATGTTTCTTTCTAGTACTTCATAAGGTCACACTCACCATTTATTCTCTCTTTACCGCAATCTTCTTTAATTTAACATCAGGGTTTCATAACAAATCACATGACTCATACTGACCAGACTAGAAAGTGTGCATATTTCCTATCTTGGCAGCTACAGAAGCATCCCCATACTGATTTCCATGATTTGTGTAAGTAGTAAGCTACTAAAGTAAGTAGTTTATTAGCTTCTATTCTTAGTACCTTTTGTTTTGTTGATGTTTTTATTTCCTGTGCCACACTTAATGTTATCTGGAGAATGTACTTTACATGTGGTCTTTTGAAGCCGGGGGTCTCAGCTTGGGCAACGTCTATCTTCCGGATAGAAGAAAGGTTTTCCCCCATCTTACCCTCCACAGAGTACACTACCCATCTTACTACGAGTGCGAATTTATTGGGTATGTTTGTTTGTAGTTTTACTATTCATTCATCTTGTTGTAGGCTCTAAGACCAGTAAAGTAGTTTATTAGCTTCTATTCTTAGTACCTTTTGTTTGTAGTTTTACTATTCATTCATATTGGGTATGTTTGTTGTAGTTTTACCTGACCAATCTTAGTTGCCAGACAATGCTAGGATATTAGCATCATTATCAAATAAATCTTGGTGAAAGTTATTTTCTGGCCGACATGACTTTGTGATCAACTTCTGCGAGACCACAGGACATAATAACTATTAAATAGCATTGAGGAAGCTGAGCTCTAAGACCAGTTTAGTCCTTAATGATGCATATCCAATCTATATACTCTTTAGTTTTTTTCTACTTAATAACGTACATCCACCATCTTTCATATGTTCTTATTCTTTTCAACCCTGTTGATCCATGTGCGATTCATCAACCTTGACAAATTTCTGCAAGTGCTCCAGCTCTTAAACTGGTGTTCCTTGTAAGATTTTGTTGCTACAATGATGTGTATTTCCACTTTATCCACCTTGCTGTCTAGTTTACTTATGGGTATGCAAAAACTGGTGCAAACCAGGTCAAACTGATGGCCCGAACTGGAACCACATATCTTCTAAAACATCGACGCGTAAGTTAGGTTTAGGCATAGATATTCCCATCAAGGTTTTTTCCATTCGCACAATTAGCTCTAACTCAGTATTAAAGTATATTCAACACCATCCACACATATCCCTCAGAGCTCTAATTTATTATCATCCTCTTCAATTATGTTGTAACATTTGAGCTCAATGATTTAAATGTAACTATCTCTAAAAAGTTATGGTATTATAAATGTTAGTATAAACTATAAAGCCCTATTTCAAATTTGGTAATTAAGAAGTGCAAGTAAAACTATTTTAAAGAATTAGTCATGCACATCTAACAATCGCTTGACGCATTGTACTATAGGTATGCGCTTAGACAGTCTTTCACCGTCTTTATTTAGTTCACAGAAGGAGCACTACTAGGGGTGGCAATCTTGACCCATGGGTTGAATGGGTTGTATCAAAATGTATAATATGGGTCAGAATGGGTCAAACTAAAAAAAGAAAATGATTGAAACGGGTCAAAACGGGTTGACATTTCTCGGGGTTTTTTTTATGGAACGAGAAAAACGGAGGAAACTTTTTGGTATTTTTACTTTTTACGTTTTTGATTTATATTTCGAGTTATAATTTTTTAATTATTTTTTTTGAATTTTTTGGTGAGGGGTTTTGAAGTGGGTTTTGAAATCTCAACCCATTTTGACCCATTTCAAAAACCCTCACCAAAAAATTCAAAAAAAATAATTAAAAAATTATAACTCGAAATATAAATAAAAATGTAAAAAGTAAAAATACCAAAAAGTTTCCTCCGTTTTTCTCGATCCATAAAAAAAACCCGAGAAATGTCAACCCGTTTTGACCCGTTTCAATCATTTTCTTTTTTTAGTTTGACCCATTCTGAAACCATCTTATACATTTTGATACAACCCATTCAACCCATGGGTCAAGATTGCCACCCCTAAGCATTACGCACACTGTATTTTTCTTCTTTCAGACAATGTTCTCCCTCACTACCTCATTGCAGAAGGAACCAAGTGAGTAGCTCAGTCTGGGCATCTGTAAGGGAGTCTTTGATGGTGCTGCAAGGAAGATTCAAATAACAGAAGATGTAGTAGTGTATAAACTTAAGTTTACTTGTTGGCAATACTCACAACAACATTGATCTTCACAGACGAAAACAGACGAGGGATGCAGCCGGCCTAGTTTTTTGTTAGAACGGCTTTTTTTATTCTTTTATCACCCATAGGATTTGGACCCTCACGGCCTCACCCTTTGTAATGGCAAAGGCTTATCTAACAGTCTTAACTCCTTGATAGCCACTAGGCCAAAGGCCCTTTCCTTGATACCACAAAAGGGATACAGCCTAATATAGGTATCACAACTAGATTTCCCGGTCCCTCAGATGAAATTGCATCATGCAATCCAAGACTGTTTTGAGATAGAATGCTAAACAACCGTCTTATCACTCAAGATAAACTGTTTATATATAGAAGATTTGAACTCTAGGATATGTAGCATAATTAATTTGTTGTTTTTATGTAGAGTCATGCATATGATGAATGCAATATTTTATTGGTGAAGTTGATACATGCAGATGAATCAGAAAGTGTATACTTCCTATACTGATTTCAAATAACTGTATGGAAAGCTTAAAAACACAAGATTACCTTGGCTTCTGAAGCAGGATTCAACAGTTGATGATTTTCTTCCTTCACTTTGTTGTATCTCTCGATCACATTTTTCATGCTGCAAATTTAAGGGAGCAGATCAGTTCATAAGTGTGGTTAAATATTACCAAACTGTGGTCAAAGACTACCAAACTAAGTACTGTGTAGGATGTATAAAGAATATAAATTGTATGCTAATATGCTACGTTTTGCTGATTTAAGGAACGGCCATTATATATGCAGTAGCTTTTCCTCGCAATACGTCTTAATTATATTCGCCAAGCGACGCTGAGTCAGGTAGCCACTGAAGCTAGACCAAGTAGATCGAGATGGCCAATAATGAGGGTCGGTCGAAAAAAAGATTCTCTTCATGGAACCATTATAGGAGAATTTTCCTCAGTATCCTACCTTCATGATCTAATGATGGGTACCATGATCCACCACCACGATATGAAATTAATTACAAGTTGACATCCATGGCCGAGTATTTGGACTGATCTCTGCATGACATTGATCTCAAGAACGAGTTGGCTAAATTTAATGGGAAGACGAAGAAGATCATAAAGAAGATTCTCCATAAGTCTGATATGATGAAAGGATATATCAAGCACTGGATTAGATCTTAGTTTATGTTTGTTAGTTTGTTGTCTGTAATATATCCTACAAAAAGTATATGAATAAAAAATTCTTTTAATCCTCGTATAGATGTAACATTCGTTAATTTTCAAATCCGAAAATTCGACTCGTTTAAATTTTCGGATTTGTTTTTATATCTTTTTTATAATGTTGTTAATCAATCTCAAGTTTTGTTTCATGTATTTTATGCATTTCTTACATTTAAATCAAGTACATGGGTAAAAAGTGTCATGTCTCAAAGTTTCAGCAAAAGTGTGCACGTCACGATGGTCAGTCTTCCCGGTCCGTCGCGGTGCGCGATGCGTAGTCTGTTTACATGTTTCTTTTGTTTTGTTTTTTTAATTCAACTCAAGTCAATAATTCCTATTCATGACCAATTCAATCAAAATATATTTCATATGAGCATTTTATGATGATAATGATCATCTTCGAACATTAATCTTCCGTTTCAACACGTTTTGATGATCAAATTGATGTTTTGACTAAGTTTTAACTCAATTCATTGTGTTAATTAATCCAATTCAAAGTGCTTTATGAGTGTTTAACTAGCTTGACCAAATGTAAGTTATTTTTAAACTTTCTTGACCTTGTTCTCATATAAGTAGTCACTCATTCTTTTGATTTCACTTGTCATTCTCCATCTTCCAAGATCATTATGGTGAATTGTTTTTATTTTCAAGTTTGACTTTGAAAGTCAAAACCATGAAGAACTCAAGTTTTCTTATTCTTTCTTTCTTTTTGTCGTCTAATTCGGGTATGTCATATGTTGTGTTCCAACGTGTTTGGTTTGTTATAATAAAATACTTTGTTGAACACAACTCGTAATTAGTGGTTGGTCATAAAAAACGAACCCGACTCGTTTTTGCACTTATGTGGTTTGAGTTATATCTTTTACTTAAACATTTACAACAAAATGCTTTTCTTCACATAATGTGGAAATAATATTTTTATCATGTTAGACATGAACTCAACCAAAAAGTTGAGTTCGGGTCCGAACAAAAACGAACCCACTCGCTTAAACTCGTTTTGGGCCCGTTTAGGATTCTTCTTAAAACGAGCCCGACTTAATAACGCGACTAACAATTATTATAACCCAAATTTTTATAAATAATCTGAAACGAACCCGCTTATATATTTTCGATAAAAAGTCTAAATATGGGTAATTATAAAGGTAATATATATTTTTCTTACAAAGGCTTAAACACTTAACCGACAACCGAATTTGTCTAAGTCTTATGTTTAAGTTCATTTCCTAGAATCCTATTTTGAACCTAGAAATATTTTCTAGGGCCGCTCATCGAACCGAACTTGTTCAGCTCGCTTATACGCATAGTCGCTTTTACTCGCTTACTTTAACGTGTGAGCTTTTTATAACCCATTTTTAACGCTTTTGAATATTTTGGGGTGTAGCACGTCGCAAATTTTATCTCGTTAGTTATGCACTTGTTTACAAGCTGATTCACATTTGTTGTTTGTGTTAATATTATTCCTGCATATTGTTTATGATTATACGTGAATTATGTGCAACGTGTTTACTGTTTTTTTTTGTGTGGAAGTTACGCAAACGCATACACATAGTGGGAGGGTCCAACGGAACGTACCCACGCCGCTTAACGCTTTCAACTTTGGTTGTTATGCTTAGTAGTTCTCATTTCCCTTACTACTACGACTTTGGCTAAAGGAATGGGAGGACAACACTACGTGCTTTCATTTACATTATGTTTGAATATTATTGCATGACGATCTTTGAATCGCGCATTTTAAATATATTTATATACGCAAAAACTTAAGAAAACTTACCAACATGTGTTGTTGACGAAATATATTATTTTAAACGTGATGCAGGCTGATACGATGAAGTGTCAGGACAAGAAAACTAGTTATACCTTAAGATTAATTTAATGAATAATATTTGTTACATTCTGATGTAATGATATTTGTCTTATTATATAACTATTTGTGTACTTGTGAAATTATGGAATAAAATAAATATATTCACTATTAATAGTGTTACGAGCTTATGAGTGATCTGTACGTTGAACCCGGGCGTATTCGGCTTAAAGTCGTGGTGTTACATTTGACACTTATCTTTATTTAATTGTAGAATGTGGGGACAAGAAAACACAAACTCAAACAATGAGTCAAGAAAAAGAACCATTTATGCAGAGATGCCACTTAGGAGGTGCTAAAGTAGTATTTAATCAACATGCAACACATTATCGACAAAGCTATGTCCCCGGTTTTAGAGGCACTGAAAAATAGTTTTGATTTCCAACGATATGTGTTCGGGTGTAAACGAGCCAAGTATCTCGCGAACTACTTGAGATTGGTTGGTGAAAAAACTCGATTGAACTGAGCTTAAACGGGCCTGAACTAGAGCTCGAGCCTAAAAGTAAGCTCGTTTAATAAACGAGCCTGAGCTCGAGCTTCACTTCTCAAACTCGAGCCAGCTCATGAGCCTAAACGAGTCTGAAATTTATAATTTTTATAATATATATAATCAAGAGTTAATATATATAATGTCATGAAAAAAGAACTAAATAATATATACTAATTGATATATAAACTAATATAACTGAAAAAAAATATATAAAAAATAATTAAATAAAAATTAATTAATAATAATAAACGAGCAACCGAGATCGATATTGAAAAACTACTCACGAGCCGAGCTCGAGCTATATGTAAGTTAAAGACGAGCCGAGATCGAGCCTAGTCGAGCTTGGGCCCGGCTCGTTTTCACCATTATGTAATCATTTTAGGAACTCCAGCAAAAGCCGTAGTCAACCAAGTCGGTCCATCAAAGAAGATGGTTATAACAGTTCCACAACGGATAATTTCTCGAAAGAAGAGATCGGGGTGAAGGAAAAAGTTCATATAGGCTGTAGTTTTACGACTTTTTAAAGTTACAAGCCTAAAGAGTTTTACGGAGATAAGGGCACTATAGTCGTGCAAAGATGGTTTGAAGAAATATAAGCCATTATATTTATTAGCAAGTGCACTAAGATGGAGAAAATGTGTACTTCTCAAATGTTTAAAAGTGAAGCGTATTGGAACACCTTACCCATGGTAGGATGAATTTGTACAATCTGATTTGGAGACGCTCAAAAGTCTCGTAATCAATAAAAATATAAAAATATTTCCAATCCATGAGGACTAGTTAATGTGGGCCCAAATGTAGAAAACCGGGTCATTATGTTTTTGAAGGTCCAAGATCGCGCTTCAAAAGGGTCTGCACGAAAATGGGCTTAACTTGGGCTAAGGCTTCTAGATACACTCTTTGGTCACTTTTGTTTCTTTTCGTCTACTTTTGTGTTTTGTATTGGGCTGTTGTTGGGCCTTTGGTTGTTTGTTTCGGCCCAAACCTATTTTGGCTTCTCTATTAATATGCTATGAATGTATTATGACTGATCATTGATTAATATTGAATAAAAAAACTTTATCTTTTCAAATTCTTGACTTTTGGGGGTTTGGGGAAGGATCTTCACGGGTATTCCAAGAATCAACGTGATAACCTTCATTCTCTATTAGTACGCTGCATCACTAGTTGCAGACGATTATCCTTAGTCATAAGGTGGTGGGAACTAACCTTAAGGTGTACAACACCAAGTTTATGCAATAATGGCGATTAGTTCCTCAACTGGTTATTTTCAAATCATGCAACGTTGTACGCTGCATTTGGGCTGCCAAGAGAAATCTGCGACTTGTTAAGATCTCACATGCCTCATACAAATTCACCAATGGAATTGGCTGGATATGTGACTAATGGTATGATCTGGAATCAAGAAAACGATAAGAAATATGGAATATTCAAGAAATGAGAAAGAGAGATTATAAAGCGAAAAGGTGGAGAAAGAAGAAAAATTTTCAGACTACACACCCAATATGTAACACTTGTGGAAAGAACCACTTTGAAAGTGCTGATTAGAAAATTCTTTGGTTTGTTCGAGCTGCAAAAAGCCAAGTCATACAACTAAAGATTGTTGGAAAATAAAGATGCCTTGTTTTAATTGTAATAAGGTGGGTACATCGGTTTTGATTGCCCAAAGAAAGCCACATAAAGTGGTGCCGGAGGAAGTAGCACTATGCAAAAACAATGAAAGAGAACGCTCAAGCGTTTGTGTTGAATATTCGGGAAGTTGAGACATATCGGACAACATAACTAGTACGTTCGTTGTAAATAATGTCTACGCTAGGGTTTTGATTGACTCGGGTGCAAATCAAAGTTTTATAGACTATAAGTTTTGTAGTTTGTTAAATGAACCCTTAGTTAAGTTAGATAAATCCCTTTACACTCGAAACCGCCATTCGTGATCTCGTTAGAATATTTAAAGCCTTGTAAAATGGCAAAATCTTGTTAATATCATACTTATCTGTTAACTATAACACTAGCCGGTTTTGATGTTGTCTTAGTTATGGACTCGTTATCCGATAACAATATTTGTATCACATGCGACTAGAAGACTACTGATTCGTCCAGCTGAGGGAAAGATTATTCAAATAGCAGGCAATAAGAGTGTCGGTCACGCTAGTATAATTTTCATGATTAAAGCTAACAAATGCCTGCAAATGGATGCATTACATTCATGGCATACGTGACTGAGGAGCATAAAAAATAAATAAAAGATACGTTGATTGTAGTAGAATTTCCAGTCTAGAAGAATTACCAGGAATATCGTCGAATAAGGAAGCTGAATTCTAATTGACTTGATGCCCATAACTGCTCCAATTGTTAACTCTCCGTGTAGACTTGCTCAGACATAAATGAAGGAGTTAAATAAGCAATTGGATAAGTCATGAGAGACATAATTTATTTGACCGAGTTCTTCACTTGAGAAGCTCTAATTCTATTTGTATAGAAGGACATGTCGATGAGAATGTGCACCGATCATAGACAACTTGACTAAGTAACTATAAAGAATTGACACCCAAGCCCGAGGATTGATGATCCGTTTCATCAACTTCAAAGGGAAAGTTACTTTTCTAAGATTGATCTACATTTAGGCTATGAGGCTATCCTCAACTAAAGGTCCAAGGGGAAGATCTTCTATATAAAACATTCATAAAGAGATATGGATATTATGAATTTACAGTTATGCCATTGGACTCACTAATGGTCAAGCAACATTCATGGACATGATGAATAAGATCTTTAAGCATATTTAGATAAATTTGTTATTGTGTTCATCGACGATATACTTATTTACTCTATATCATAAAATGATCATAGGATACTACTCAAGCTATTAAGAAATGAGAAGTTGTACGTTAAATTCTTTAATGGTGAGCTTTTGCTTAATGAAGTGCAATTTGTTGGCCACGATGTGATATTCAAGTAGATCCTGTAAAAATCGAGTCTATATCAAAGTGAGAAATTCCTAAATCGCCGACTATTGTTAGAAGTTTCTTAGGACTAGCTGGATGCTATAGAAGATTCATCAATGATTTCTCGTGTATAGCCATCCCTTTGACATCATCAACTTGTAAGTCGATCAAATACAAGTGGGATCAAAGCAAAACGAGGCATTTGAAACACTTGAGCAAAAGCTGACAAATGCACCTTGTTTAGTATTCCTGAGAACGAGATTAATTCATAAGTCCTATTGCATTCTTTTTATCTAAATTTATTAACCTCCTGTGCCCAACAATTTAATTAGTGACATCAATCTCCTTGTGATAAACAGTATGCTCCAGATCCTAATTTATCTCAAGTATACCATCAATTCTCTTTAATCATGATATCATAAATTACTAATATCTCTCTCACCGCGTAAGGATTAAAGAAGACTGACTAATGATGTTGAAGGTGAGCCTTGTTTATTGACAGTTTCTGCTAGTGGGTTTAAAGATTGGTGTTTGGAGCTAGTTGCCAACATAAGTAAATGTTTCTGAATATTCTTCTTGTATAAAGATGGCACTAGATGGTTAGCGACTAGCTATAACTATCTACTAATGTAAGTTCAACCTTGATTATCTTGCAAGTGGCAAGATCTTTTAGGGTTTTTATTGGTGTTATCGTTTGTCAGATGAAGAAAAACAACACAACTTTCATCATTCATGTTGTGATCCCAGGGTTGAATATTATTGGAAATTTATAGTAACGGGTGGACACACTAATTGCCTACGGGGGGTACAACTATGAACTATCTAATGTGATTCCACACTTTTCTATTTACATGTAACATCCGGCCCCTCGCACCACCAATATTGTCCGCTCTGCCCACGAAGAGCTCACGGATTTATTTTTGGTTGCCCAAAACGCGTTGGTGATTGAAGAGGCAGGACATTACTTATGAACCAGTGATCTCTCTTGTCCACGGCCGATGTGGGATAGCCTAAGAGTGGGACGATGTTGTGTTTGCCAAGGGTGTTACAGAAAACCCCCCTTTGGACTCATCGTCCTCGATGAGGCGTGTCCCAACATCCCGAACGGCACAAGAGTGGCTTTGATACCAACTGTAACATCCGACCCCTTGCACCACCAATATTGTCCGCCCTGCCCACGAAGAGCTCACGGATTTATTTTTGGTTGCCCAAAACGCGTTGGTGATTGAAGAGGCAGGACATTACTTATGAACCAGTGATCTCTCTTGTCCACGGCCAATGTGGGATAGCCTAAGAGTGAGACGATGTTGTGTCTGCCAAGGGTGTTACATTACACATATCAATATAGCTAGGTTTCACCTCTAAGTTTCTTAAAAACCTAAAATCCCCCAAATGGAGTCATACAAAGAGTAGCTTTTTAGATAGAAAAGTGTATTTAAGATATCATGGGCTGATAATTACCTTGGTGCAGTCCCACCTGAAGCCAGCTCTTGATCATGTGTATTAATATATGGATACCATGTAACCACTAACTAAAAAATACACCGTTAATGAAAGTAACTAAAGCTCGGTGTGGGGTCATTTCAATATTCGACCTAAAATCGAACTCAAACTAATTAATAAGAAACACTATGGATACATACTCTCCTTTTTGTTTCTCATTGTTCCATGAACATGAAAATCCTACATCCATTGCTGCCAAAACAATCTTCCGGACAACCATATAATATGGCCAATTAAGGTAACAGCAATAGTCATATGGCCCAAGGAAGAGATCATCATCATTTTGTGTATCAATAATTTATGTCCTTGTAGTCTTATTTCTTGAGTTTAGTGTCTTCTCAAGGAGATCAATATTCTAACTTCCTATAAAGCAAATTAATTACTTTGAAACACAAGATCCAGCAACAAAGCTGTAAACTGGATTGAATTGATTAAGGAAGAAGTCATCATCATTTTGTGTATCATAAAATTTATGTTCTTATATTCTTATTTCTTGAGTTTAGTGTCTTCTCAAAGAGATTGATAAGCTAACTTTCTATAAATTAAGCACATTAGTTTAAAACACAAGATCCAGCAACACAGCAGCAAACTGGATTGAATTGATTGGTCTATAGACTATATATTCTAGAGAGAGAGAGAGAGAGGGAGATTAAAATGGATTGATTTGATTGGTCTATATATATATATCTAGAGAGATATATGTATGCCCTAATATTTCCATTTGTAGCAAGATGACCTAAACATTTGGGCATGTATGAACAAGGTCAACCAATCAGATACATGCCAATCAAGAGATGAGAGAGAGTTGGCCTAACCTTGAGCTAGCGAATTCATGGAGTTTCCCAGTGCTAGAGAAGATTACAAGTCCAACTTCTGCATCACATAAGATAGCCAATTCCTTAGCCTTCTTCAACAACCCATTCCTTCGTTTCGAGAAGGTCACCTGCCGGCTAGTTGCGTTATCGATCCGCCTGATTACAATCTTCCCCCTCCCCATTTTTAAGGTTTCAGCTGCCTGCTACTAATCCTACTATCAGATCAAATAAAATCAACATCAAGAACAAATAGATTCGGTAAAAAAAGGTGAGACTACTATATGTCAGTGGCGAATCCAGGATTTCAAGTATTCTGTTGATGAGGTTATAGGAGGAACAAAAGAAAATGACGATTACTAATATTAGAAAGTGTATTGGGCAAGATATAACAAAGTTTAGATTTCTTTAAGATTATTAAAGCAAAGAAGACAGAAATATTGATGAAAATTAATTAAGGATGTGGATACAGATAGAAAAGGCTTTACCAATTTGACTGTAATGAAGATTCTTAGGTGAGAAAGATTTCTTATTTGGAAAGATGTGTTTTATTCAAATGAAGGTGTGGAGAGATAAGCTAATATAATAAATTTAATGCTACCATAGATGCTAATTAATTTACTTTTTTGGACGACGAATACTAGCTAAGATCACGGAGTATACACTAACTCATCTTAATTTTACATAAGCTCCACATCACTTATTTTTTTCACTTTCACTCTATGTCATCCACAAAGAAAATGGTTTAACCCATAATTAAAATAACAAATCAATTAATAATTAATACATATTGTTCTTTTTAACCCGTAAAAAGCATAATCCATGGGCCTTTTTAACACACTTAACACCAGTGATAAGTGATTTAATGCATATTTAAAATATCATGTCATCTTAACTTATGTTGGGTGTTAGAGTATACCCATGACCTAAACATTGTAAAGCTCTCAAGGGGTTGTTTGATTTGATAAATATAACACATGAATGAGATTCGAACCCACAATGTCAAACTGAAGAAATCTTCAGGTGAACCTACGGCCGTAAACCTTCGGACTACCCCACCAATAAGTTGTATGACTTCAGTAATAAATTAGTATCGATCTATCATATATTAAAGAAGACTCATATAATTTGATATCCATTGTTTTCTTGAGTATGAAATAAACTATTTACTTAAGATAAGGCGATGACATGTGACGGTTGGAGAAAAGTAGCAACTATAGGTTGATTACCTTAAAATTAACAAATTACAAGTAGGGCAGACGTGATGTGGTCGGCCATATATAAGAAAATAACCTTAATTATATGTGAAGAAACACTAAGTGACCCGGGGCAGATTACGGATAATCTGGGGGTTAAGTAATGTTTCCCACGAGGATGAGGTCCAGCAGAGAAGGTTGTTCTTCAGGTGACCTGCAAAACAGACACCGTAAGCTCGTCACTGAGAAGGAGGGGTTCCTCCTTGTGACCACCCTCTGGCGTGAGAATCAGACTAGATTGCTCTGAATATAAGTGTATATTAAGAGATTGCTAGATAAGAATGAGATATCAGATGATGTCCTTACCATTCCAAGGTGTTGGAGTATTTATAGCCGAAGGTAGGTTTCCTAGAAGGTACAGCCGGCTGAATAGTATTCCTGTTCTACCAACAGTGGACTACGCACAGACCATGCTGGTTGGTGGATAGACTACGGCCGACAGTAACAAGGTCGGCTGTATACTGTTCCTTTACTGCCGGCTATGCACTGTTCCACCAACTGTAGGCTGCGCACGTCCCATAGTAAGGGTTGGTGAGTAGGCAGCGGCTAATAGTGACAAACAGTACTAGAGGGTGCTCCTCCTCGTACTGTTGTCGGTGAGCTGTCACCCTGTGATTGGTTCATGGGCTGCTCTGGTCAGATCGTCTGTTCTGCCCATACCTTAGTAGGTATAGTACAAAAGATCTTCCAGAAGCATACGGACTGGCTCATTTAGGCGGGATTATTCCCGCCTTGCTCATTCCTTCATGTGACTACTGAAGTAGTTAGTGCCTTGTGCGTGTAGCCTTGCTGTCAGTGCGGGTAGCCTTCCCTGATGGCTTGTATCCGCAACTGCGGGAACAAGCGGGGTACTTCACCATTGGGAGGCTTTCCCTGCGGGTACAGCTGGCGTACTGCGCGTAAGGTTTTCTCTGAGCATGGTGGGTCCTGCGGGAGCAGTTGGTCGTTGCGCAGACGTCCCTGTTCAAGGTGAGTCTTGCGGGTCCAACTGGGCTCTGCTGGGACCTACCTCTTCAAGTCCACCCAGTCCAATGTTCTTCTCATGAATTATTAATAAGTGAGGTGAACTTTTGGACTAGTAAGGGGTTTTGAAAAGGGTTTTTAGTTTTAAGGTTTTCCGTGGGGATTCTTCCCGCGGTTTTCCTGATGTCACGCAGAAATTCCTGACTTTTCTGCTTGATCTTTGGGTATGAAGCGGGTAGGTTTGTAACCTCCTCGCAAGTCAGGAGCGTTGAGTCCTACTTGTGTGGATTCTCCATGGGGTTTTGGTAGTTTTCAACATAGTGATCAATTATGCTAAAACCACCAATTCCATCTTGGAGTTTCAGACAATATAGTTCTCGACGTTCCCGTCATGCGGGGATGTTATTCCCGTTTCCGCAAGCATGGCCCAGAAGATCCTTCTTGGTTTGAATTCCCTGCAGAGTGCTAAGTATGTGAAGGGTTTTGCCTTGACACTGTACCCGCACTCGTCTTACGGTTACTTTACTTCCAAGGTATTCCTGGCGTCAATTCCCTGCGGGTGCTAAGTATGTGAAAGGTTTTGCCTTAACACTGTACCCGCACCTGTCTTACAGTTACTTGGTTGCCAAGGTAAGGGATATTTTCCCGCTTACTTTTGAATCTTTTTGAATTTTTTGAAATTCGAAGAGTTGGTGAAAGGATAAGAACAGTCCAAACCTCTGAAACGTCGTGCGACAGTTTCTTCTGACTGTGTCAGGACGTGCAGGAAGTTATGGTGACGTGACAGTACATGGTCATTCCAGACGCTTTTTCAGGCGTGTGGGCGCGATTTTTCGGGCGCGTGGCCGCGAAATTAATGGTACGCGTCCTTTCAACAGCTGTTGCCAGCTTGCTTTTTGCCACGTGTCATAGTTTCATTGCACCTTCGATTTCTCTCTCTTCCGCATTAAATTCATCGCATTAATTGCGATTAGTATATAAAGGGGGAGAGGGTTCTTTGTAATCCACACTTTCACTTTTCTCTTCATCTTCAAAACGATTTCCGGCGAATACTCACCTTTTCAGTCGAGCATTCTCTTGAAATCGTTTTCTTCTTTCATCTGCAAGATGTCTTCTTACGATCTTGAGGGTACAGCCCAGGAGGCTGGGGTGCACGCCGATGACAAGAGTACTGCTGGCGAGTGCCAGTGTGCTCTGCCTGTCGATCTATATCAGTACATCGTCAGGAAGTTCATGCTCGAGTCTCTCGAGCCTGAGTTTCCTGAACCCCATCAAACGGTGTATGATGCCCCCAGAGGCAAGATCGGGGTATATGCTGCATTCTTGTCTATGGGAATCTTAGGTTCCCGTTGACAAAGTTTGTGTACCGTGTCCTAGAGAGGCACGGTGTACACCTGACCGAGGTGCACCCGATGGCGATCGCGAAGATTCGCCACTTCGAGTGGGTGTGCCGGATTCTGGGCATTGAGCCCTTTGTCGACCGCCTGATGACCTTCTACACTTGGAGGTGCATCCAGGGGTGGTATACCCTGATAACCCGGATCAATGGTTTGAAGATTTGCGCAACCGAGCGTAGTCTTCGCTCGTTGAAGCGGGAGTTCTTTTTCATCTCCGCTCGCGCCATCCCCCTTGCCATGAAATTCAAGAATGGGCAAGCTCTCCCAAGCCTTCATGCCTCCAACTACCAGGAGGCGGAATGGTTCTCGAAGATATCCCGAGTCCAATCTCCGGTTTACCGGTTTGCGGAGTCCGGGATGGTGATGCTCGGGATGAGCCGGGTGTGGAAGGATGCGGATGCGCGAAAGATCCCGATCATCCTCGAATACGGTTTGAACTCTGTTCCTTACGGTATGCTCTGTTTCTTTTTGTTGATTTAGAATCTCTTCTAACTTCTTTCCTGTTTATTTCAGAGGGGAACGACTTGCAGTCGCTCCTGTATCCGCGGGAGGCTGACAGTCCCGCTCGGATGGGTACTCGTGCTCTAGATGAGAACGATTTGCCCATCCTAGAACAAACGGCGGATCGGTTCGTGGAGGTCTACCCGCTAGGCCACGAGATCCTGAGCGCCAGGCGGCCAGGTAAGGCGCTATTCAACCCTCGACCCCTCAATGTTGAAACCTCTGCTGGAATTCCTCTAATCTTATGTTCTGATGAGGAATCCGCAGATGGTCCTCCGTTGGTGCGGAAGAAGAAGGCTGCCGGCGGGAAGGGGAAGGAGAAGGTGGCCTCCACTGCCGATCCAGTGCCTCGGTCTGACTCAGAGGCCGAGAGCGAGGAGGTGGCGGGGAACCCCGGTGGTGATAAGACCACTGCTCCGGAGGCTGCGACGATTGTCACCTCCGGAGAGCCCAGGATGACAACGGTGACCGGCGTGAAGAGGCCGGCTCCATCGGGTTCATCCCCGCCTGTCCGCACTTTTAGGCTCAAGAAAACCCGTAAGTACAAACTATATTTTTAACTGCATAGCTTTCCATCATTAATACTTATCTTCTTTGTGCAGGCGTGGATGTTGACGCATTCCAGGGTGGAGCGGGGAGGAGTACCCCCCCGCCCATGACGGTAGGCTTGGTCAGCCTACCTGAGGCGACGACCCAGGCGGCTGCGCCTGCTTCCGCTGGTTCAGTTGCTCATTCCATTGAGCCAACTGTTCCAGCTGTGATGACATCACCGCCGGCTGTCAGTGCCATTTTTACCACATCTTTCACTGAGCCGGCGGTTACTTTTGCTGCGGACTCCGCAGCGGCGACCGCGGCGGCCGCGGCGGCTTTCACCATGCCTCCTCCGTCATCGGCAACGACGGCCGATCCTTCAGGTATGCATGGGGCTTCTCGCCAACGTCTGCCTCCTTCCCATCTACCTGACCTCTTGGACGGATTTTCCTTGGGTTCAGGTGATGGGTTTGGCGGCTATCGGCCTGTTATTGACCCTACAGGTGCGTAGGGTTCTTTTGGCCTATTTTTTTTCTTTTATATCATCTTTTCCTAACTGTTTTTTGTTTTTTGCAGTGTCGGATTCCAATGAAGTGTATGTTCCTCGATGGAACATTCGCCGAGGAACAACCCTTCGCACACCTGTGGAGTGCATGGAGTGGGCTCGTCACGCAGCTCCCATTGGTGCGTTGGGGGAAGCCATGGCTAGCTACCAAGAAAGTAGGCTAACCAATGAGCTTCGGGTTCTCCTGGCCCGGATGCAGCCGCGCGTCGAGCTGCTTTGTCGTGAAAACGACAAGTTAAAAGCAGCTCACATTCAAGAAGTAGCTCAGGCGCGGGCTGTCCGGGAGGAGAATAGGAGGCTCTCCGCCGCGGCTGCGGAAAAGGAGAAGGCGTTCAAGGCCCTTGAAGTTGAGGTTCAGGCCCGTCTCGAGGCCCGTTCCAAGGCTGCCCAAGCTGTTAACGAACAGCTTCGGCTGGCTAAGGAAACTGCTAGGAACGCAACTGAAAGGGCCACCAAGGCTGAAGCTGTTGCTGAGCCTCTACGCCTCGAGAATGAGGAACTTAAAGCTAAATTAGAGGCGCTCCAACAGGCTCATGATGCCTTGGCGATGGAGGAAACGAAGAAGCTCCAAGAGATCCTGGACCAGAGGGGCGTGCTTGACCACACTGAGCGGAAGCTAAAGGGCGTCGAAGAGGCTGCTGCAAAGGAAGTGTTGCTTGCCAACCTGAATAAAAGTGAAGCCGAACGCGCCTGTACCCAAGCTCAAGCCGCCCTCCAAGAAGCTCTGGTTTCCAAGGAATGGCTTCTTCGAGAAGCGTTGTCTCAGGTAAGCTTTTCATGTCTTTACGCTTTTCTCTGTAAATAGAAAAGGTTTTGATACTTGTATTATTTTTTCTTTTGTAGGTTGTGCATCGGGTCTTCACGGAGACGTCTTATGACGATGCTATGAGCACAGCCCTCAACGCTTCTCATGAGGATGGGGAAAAGGCCGGCTTCCTGCTTGGTCTAGGGTTTGTTGAGAAAGGCATCCCGCCTTCCAACTTCCCTTTGTATGATGTGGATACTGAAGCTGTTTATGACCAAGCAGTGAATCAGTATGCCGCCTTCCCGCATCCGGTGGTGGAGAAGGTAAACGAAGTCGCTGCTGCTGATGATGGGCTAGCTATCCTTAAAGCTTTCCTTGAACCGCCACGCTCTGCTGATGGTGCGGGTCCAAGTGGAAGTGGTCCTGAAGCATGATCCTGAAGATCCCTTTCCACCCTTAGCGTAGATTTTTGCTTTTGTATAGCTTTTTTTGTATGCGGGTATGCACCCAGCAATCTTTGTAATATTTAAATTTGATGGAATAAAGATTGTGTTAATTCTTTGCCTTGTTTATTTGACGCATGTTTTGATCTAACTTAGCAATTTCTTTAGTACTTAGATAAGTTAACTTTTAAACGTGGCAAATTATAAGTTTTTTTCGCTTCCTCTTTCATGATCGTGCGGGTATGATCGTCACTTACACTTAGTAGGATGGCTTAACTTTACTTATATCTGACCTGCGTGTAAGTTTTCCTCATCTTTTCCTTTAAAATTTTCTAAGTGTTCAGAATAAGTTAACCTTTGGACGTGGTAGATAATAGGTTGAAGTTTTGCCTCCTTGTTCGTGATTGTGCGGGTAAGACCGTCACTTGCACTTACAAGGATGACTAAACTTTACTTACATCTGACCTGCGTGGAGGTTTTCCTTAAAACTTGAAATTTTTACCGTTGTGTTTATGCGGGTTTTGCCGCCTTCCACACGTAACGACTTACTTCTTCCCCTATTTATGCGGTGAATACCGGCACATCAGTGTGGGAAGTTCATAAGTATAAAGGTAAGGCTATCAACACATTGTGAAAGGAGAATCATTTCCATTAGAAGTGGCTCTAGGCCTTTTCTTTACAAGTTTGGAATTGATCTACATATAACATTTGCGTAATTGAGCTCCATTCCATGTTCTTGGGATGGGAGTGCCATCGAGCCTTTCGAGCCGGTATGCGCCCTTTCCCAGAACTTCTTTGATAATGTATGGCCCTTCCCAGACCGGGGCCAGCTTTCCTGGGCGTTCTTGGTTCGAAGCCTCGTTGTTACGCAGTATGTAGTCTCCTACTTTAAAGTTGCAGAGTTTTACCCGCGTGTTGTAGTACTTTTGCATTTGTCGCTTGTAGTTCTCTTCACGCACTGCGGCTAAGTCTCTGCGTTCCTCGGTTAGCATAAGGTCCAACCGTCTTTCCGCATCATTGTCTTCTGGCTGAATCAAGACCCTTGGTGAGGGTAAACCAATTTCGACCGGGACCATGGGTTCAGTGCCATAAGTGAGACTGAACGGGGTTTCTCCCGTACTGGCCTTCTTCAGCGTTCTGTTTGCCCAAAGGACGTGCGGAAGCTCGTCCACCCAGCCGGATCTGTGTTCCAAGAGTCTTTTCTTTATGCCTTCGACGATGCTCTTATTTGCTCTTTCCACCTCACCATTACCTTGCGGGTGTGCCACTGAGGTAAAGGTGTGGGTGATTTGAAGTTCTTTCAGCCACTGTTGTAGCTTCTTGTCAGCAAAGTTGGTGCCGTTATCGCTCACCAAATTCTGTGGAAGTCCAAAACGACAAATAATAAATTCCCAAATAAATTTTTTGATATGTTTCGCGGTTGTTTGGGCTAAGGGTTTTGCTTCTATCCACTTGGTGAAGTAGTCGATGGCTACCACTAGGAACTGAACATTTCCTGCTGCTGTAGGAAATGAGCCTGTCACATCGATGGCCCACTTCTGAAATGGCCATGAAGAGGTGACTGGAACAAGTTCATTCTTTGGGCGGTGCGTGTTGGGTGCGTAGAGCTGGCAAGACCTGCATTTTCTGATGTATGCCAGCGCATCCGTATGCATCCCCGGCCAAAAGTATCCCGCGTTGTTTAGCTTAGCTACAACAGCGCGTGGACCTGCGTGTACTCCACAGATGCCTTCGTGTACTTCCCTTAGGAGGTAGTCAGCATCTTGGTTGTCCACGCATCTTAAGAGTGGGCCAAGAAAGTTACGTCTGTAAAGGATGTCATCGATGAGTTGATAATTCAATGCTTTACAGCGTAGTTTTCTTGCCTGTGCTTTTGACTCTGGTAGCGTACCTGCCGCGAGGTATTTTATTATTGGTGTCATCCACGTTTCTGTGCCGGTTTGGATGACACAAATTTCCATGTGCGGGACCGAAGGTGCCTCGAGGAGTTCAATGCGGATGTCCTTTCCCAAGTGGGTGAAGGCTAATGATGCAAGCTTGCTTAACGCATCCGCAGATTTGTTTTCACTACGCTTGACGTGTATGACTTTGCAGTCGTTGAAATCGCGCATAAGGGTTTTTGCTTGTGCGAGGTACAGGGCCATTGTGTCGTTCACGGCCGTGTACGTCCCGTTGATTTGATTGGCTACTAACATGGAATCCACGTGGGCTTCCAAGTATTTCACTCCCATCTTACGCGCAATTCTCAACCCAGCCAAGAATGCCTCATACTCGGCTTCGTTATTCGTACCTGGAAAATCCAATCGAATAGCGTAAGTGTATTCTTGGCCTGCTGGGTTGGTTAGTTTCAGCCCTGCGCCTGAGACCTCGTTACTGGCTGCTCCATCAGTGTAGAGTCGCCAGACATCATTGATGTCTTGTGCTGGAGAGGGTTGAGCCTCTTCCTGACACTCTTTTTCCCGCGACGCAGGCACTTCTGCAATAAAGTCGGCCAAAACCTGGCCTTTTATGGCTGGTCTTGGCTTATACTTTATCGCGTACTCCCCCAACTCAATTGCCCATTTGGCTAGGCGTCCCGATAACTCGGGTTTGCCTAGAACGTTTGCAAGTTTGAAGTTGGAGAGAATGGTGATTGGGTGACCCTGGAAATATCGTCTTAACCTGCGTGAAGCGTGTATAAGTGCTAAGACTAATTTTTCGAGGGTAGAGTACCGGGTTTCTACATCTGTTAGGATACGGCTGACATAATAGATTGGCATCTGGATGCCTTTTCGCTCTACTAGCAGGACTGCCCCGGTTGCTCTATCTGTTGCGGAAAGGTATAGGATTAACTCCTCTCCCGCTTTTGGTGCTGTGAGCGTTGGGAGTTCGATCAAGCGTGACCGAATCTCCTGAAAAGCTGCTTCCGCTTCTGGTGTCCAGCGGAAGTGCGTTTTCTTTAAACAGTTTCTCAACGTTGACACGAAAGGAAACGACTTATCCGCGTGGTTTGCCAAAAAGCGATTAAGTGCCACTAGTCGTCCATTCAGTGTCTGAGCCTGTTTAATGGTAGTAGGTGATTCCATTTTGATAATGGCTTCGACATTTTCAGGGTTCGCTCTGAAGCCATCTTTAGTGACGATGACCCCCAAGAACTTCCCTTCTTCCATTCCAAAGGCGCACTTGCTCGGGTTGAGCTTCATGTTTATCTTCCTAAGCGTGTTGAAAGTTTCTTCGATGTCTTTCAACATCGCTTCTGCGTCAGGGCTTTTGATGACCAAGTCATCCATGTAGACTTCCAAGTTCCTCCCAATTTGGGCATGAAACTGGTTGTCCATCAGGCGTTGGTATGTGGACCCGGCATTCTTAAGTCCGAATGGCATCATTTGGTAACAAAATGTGCCATCGGGCGTCCGAAAAGCGGTTTTGTCCTGATCATCAACGGCCATGTGGAATTGATGGTACCCCTTATACGCGTCCAGGAAGCATTTAAGGCAAAACGGTGCTAACGAATCCACCTCAAAATCAATTTCGGGTAACGGATAACAATCTTTGGGGCATGCTTTGTTTAAGTCCTTGAAATCTATGCACATGCGCCATTGTTTGTTATTCTTCGGTACCATAACGGGATTTGCAACCCATGTTTGATATCTACTAACGCGTACGATGCCTACGTCAAGGAGTTCCTTGACTTGGGTTCTACACGCGTTAGTTTGTTCTGGCCCCATTACTCTGCGCTTTTGTACGATTGGCGTAACAGCCGGATCGCATTTGAGCTTATGCTCTGCCTTACTTCGGGGTACACCAGTCATGTCAGCTGGTGTCCACGCGAAGATGTCAGCGTTTTTCTGTAATAAGCGCTTGAGTAAGGTGCGTGTGGGATCAACAACTGTTGGGCCAATGGAAACGGCCTGGTCAGGGTATTTGCCGTTGAAGGCCCATCTTTCTGGTTCGGTGATGGTTGGTTTAGCCATCTTTGGTTTAGGTTTGGATGAGACAGATGCGATGCATACCTGGGGAATGCCGGTGATCATCGCTACACCCTCAGCTGTTGGCCATCCCATCATGCCGTGGACTGAGGATACCACAGCGTTGAATCTTGCCATCCCGTCTCTTCCGAAGAGAATGTCGTATGTGTGGTGTGGCTTCCTCATTACGACAAAATCCACGTCTTCTGTGCGTGAGTGGTTCCCGTCCGTAAGAGTGACGGGGAAAGATAGGATACCCAGGGGGGTGTTTGTGCTGCCATCGAACCCTTCCATCGAGGCGCAGATCGTTTCCAGGCGTTCCTTGTCTTCGTCATCTAGCTTGTCGAAGAACTGCCTGTACATCACCGTTGACGAGGCGCCGTTGTCAGCAAGAGTGCGAGAAGTGATGTAGTGCCCCAGCTGGCTTTTGATGACGATAGGGCCTTCTTTGCTGGGTCCTCCTGGCACTCGCGGGAAGCGCACCTCAGCTTCCTTCCACGCGCATGGTTCTGTCGTTCGCCTTTTTCTTCCTCTGATCTTACCATGAACCATGTTGATGCTGATGTCAACGGGCTTTCGTCCGTTGCCTCTGTACCGGTTATCGTTCCTTCCTCCCTTCTTGATTGATGCCACCAGGTGTGCAAGTCTTCCATCATTGACGAATGCTTCAACAATATCCTTCAAGGATGTACACTCTTCCGTACTATGACCTTTTGTCCCGTGGAAGTCACAGGATTTGCTCTGATCCGCATTAGGTCGCTGCCGGATCATTGGAGCTTTTGGCCATGGTAGTTTTTCAGTGGCAAATATCTCCGTGACGCTTTTGGTGAGTGGCGTCCACCGGTGTTTTTGGCTTGAAGGGTGTGTGTTATTTCTTCCGCCAACAAGAGGGTGAGAGCTGGATGAGGTGTCAAAGTTTACCCTTGACTGCCAAATACCTAGCTTCCTCTTTTTGTTCTGTCGGGCGATCCGAACATTGTTTTCTCTAGTCCTTTGCGTGTAGAGGTGTGTACTCTGGGGAAGATCCCTTCCCAGTTGCTTTTCCGTCTCGGCAAAGCGCTTGGCCGCCGTCATGATGGCATCCCATGTGGATGGCATGCCGTCCTTACCCGTCAATGTGCGGATAAGCTCTGGGTATTCGGCGCCCTGGATGAAAGCGGCGCGAACGAGATCTTCACTTATGTTGCCCAGACTTAGCTTTTTGGAGTTGAAGCGAGTGATGAAGTCTAGTAAAGATTCATCCTTCTCTCTAACGCAGTTGAGGATCGTCCACTGTTCTTCCGTATATTTCCTTTGTTGGCTGAAGTGTTGGCTGAACTTGTTCTGAAAGTCCGCCCAATCATATATGTGGTGGACCGGTAAACGATCGAACCATGCCCTGGCCGCTCCAACCAGAGTCATCTGGAACATATAACACCACGTGGGTTCCGTCCAGTTACTGACGGTTGCCCCCGCAATGAATCTGTTCAAGTGGTCGTCTGGGTCGGATAGACCATCATAAGTGCCAACGTTAGACATTTGTTTGGCACTTCTCGGGGCGATTGCTTCCGCAATGTCCCTTGCAAACTTTGACTTTCCTGCATTTGCAGCAGTTGGTCTAAAGGTTTTGGAGAAGTCACGCGGGTTTCTCTCCGCATTCGTTGGTTTAAAGGCTTCCCCAAAATTCCTTGTCGGTTGGAAGTCCGTTTCCTTACGCTTCCCTTTTGCCTTATGGCGAGGGTTTGCGTCGGTATCGGATTCTTCCCGCTCATCGTCTGAGTACTCGCACTCACTGTTCATATTGAGACGTTGGCGAGTACTGCCGAATTCGTCAGCCTGTTGAACTGAACGCAAGCGTTCATCCAACTCAGCTTGGAACTCTTTCTGACGTGCTTCGGCCCACGCCTTAACTTGATCTAGTGTTTGGCGAGGGACCCTCGTTCGTTTTTCCAACTGGGCATCAGTGAACCCCAGTGGAATATTGTTTACTGCACTTGCCCCAGCTTGGGTAACCGGGGTAGTGTTCGTAAAATTTGTATAACCGCCGGTGTTCCCCCCAGTTGCTGGGGTTGTGGTTACCGGGGTTTCTTGGTCGCTTACTGGCCTTGAGACCGGAGTAACGTTAACCATTTCTTCAGAAATTTTCGAATAAGAATTAGTTCTAGCTTTTATGCACGGATGGCGCCAATGAAGAAACACTAAGTGACCCGGGGCAGATTACGGATAATTTGGGGGTTAAGTAATGTTTCCCACGAGGATGAGGTCCAGCAGAGAAGGTTGTTCTTCAGGTGACCTGCAAAACAGACACCGTAAGCTCGTCACTGAGAAGGTGGGGGGTTCCTCCTTGTGACCACCCTCCGGCGTGAGAATCAGACTAGATTGCTCTGAATATAAGTGTATATTAAGAGATTGCTAGATAAGAATGAGATATCAGATGATGTCCTTACCATTCCAAGGTGTTGGAGTATTTATAGCCGAAGGTAGGTTTCCTAGAAGGTACAGCCGGCTGAATAGTATTCCTGTTCTACCAACAGTGGACTACGCACATGCCATGCTGGTTGGTGGATAGACTACGGCCGACAGTAACAAGGTCGGCTGTATACTGTTCCTTTACTGCCGGCTATGCACTGTTCCACCAACTGTAGGCTGCGCACGTCCCATAGTAATGGTTGGTGAGTAGGCAGCGGCTAATAGTGACAAACAGTACTAGAGGGTGCTCCTCCTCGTACTGTTGTCGGTGAGCTGTCACCCTGTGATTGGTTCATGGGCTGCTCTGGTCAGATCGTCTGTTCTACCCATACCTTAGTAGGTATAGTACAAAAGATCTTCCAGAAGCATACGGACTGGCTCATTTAGGCGGGATTATTCCCGCCTTGCTCATTCCTTCATGTGACTACTGAAGTAGCTAGTGCCTTGTGCGTGTAGCCTTGCTGTCAGTGCGGGTAGCCTTCCCTGATGGCTTGTATCCGCAACTGCGGGAACAAGCGGGGTACTTCACCATTGGGAGGCTTTCCCTGCGGGTACAGCTGGCGTACTGCGCGTAAGGTTTTCTCTGAGCATGGTGGGTCCTGCGGGAGCAGTTGGTCGTTGCGCAGACGTCCCTGTTCAAGGTGAGTCTTGCGGGTCCAACTGGGCTCTGCTGGGACCTACCTCTTCAATATGTTATCTCGTGTACTAGGTTTTTGATACCTTAATTAACATATAGATCATCAACACGTGGCCCAATAAGATCACTCGACTTCCTTTTTTAGATGGTGCTGAGTTGTATACCAAAGTGCCAACTAGCATTAAAATACGGGAGGTGACTTGTTTGCATTATAAAGCTTGTCATATACTACAATTACGACTCTTACAGTAATTTATTGTGGGTTTGATTTAAGAGACAAAAGTATCAAAATATTATAATTAATAGGTTGGAAATTTTTAGATTCTCGCCTTTTATAGGGTTTTGAAGTTTAGCAATACAAATGGAAGTTTTATTGAATGTTTATTTGAACAACTACCAAAAAATAAGTCATTTTCTCATACAAATTTCATACAAATTTCTTACGAAAAGTAGTTCCAACAGATTTCTAATAAAAAAAAATAGGCTCCAATTTTGCTAAAACATTATCTAATAAAAATTATATTAAGTCAAGATAGTTTTTTGTAGGATGTTTACAACCATATGTTTTTGTAGCAATTTAGTAAGAAAAGTTGTTGGAAAATGATTGAAAACGGTTTTAAAGCATGTGTTTTTTCAACGTAACTTTTTGTTGGAAAACTTTTAGAAACTGAATTTTTCAACAAATTTCCTACGAATTTAATTGTAGAACATCTCTTTTTCTAGTAGTGAGCTTAACGTGTTTAAAATTTGAATTTGTACGGTCATGGCTTATGAGTATGGAGAATATTGGAGTGAAGATACCATGACCATATACACATTAGGGTTGATTTTGTAAAGTAAAGAAGAAAAGATGATAAAATGTGTTTTCTTAAAATTCTCACTAAATATGATATTCTTTGTCACTATCACACTACAATAAAATTAATCATCAAAGCCAATAACTAGCGACGAATAAAACTCAAAAAAAAAAAAGGATTATAAAGTTTAGTCAGGAATTTGTTGGTAATTACCAATGGATCCAAGATATCTAATAAAAAAGTATGTCCTAAGTTAATTATCAACAAATTAACCTAGGATGCAACAAAATTAAAGAAAAAGGTTTATAGCTATATTTGCCATGTCAATAATTACCTGACGTATTTATGACCGAACTTAAGGATAATATCTAGTCATGCATTTTCACTCGTTTGCCTGAATAGATCTATTTGTGATAGATACTTTGTTGGCAATCTGTAAAAATGTTGAAGACAAGATCTAAAACGAGATTGCTTACTAGGTTTGCTTGTTGTTGTCAAGCAAAAGGTTCATTTTCAATTACATTTTTCGCTGATTAATTATTTCTAAATACACCCCAAATCTCACTAGTTTTCAAATACATTATTCGTCCCCATATTCCTTCCTGGTTTTCACATGTATTCATAGTTGAATACTTTTACACAATCCCCAAACCATAATGTTGGTTGGCATCAATGGTCTTGGAAGCTAAATATGAAATTTGTGGTGTTTAATTTAGCTCTCACATGACTTGATAGTTGATACATTGGTAACTAGTTTGCTAAAACTGGTGATCTCTAAATTAAAACCAAGCACTGTAGTAAAGTATGCAAATTATGTTCATGTCATATGTATTAAGATTTCTAGGAACATGCATGTGGTCGATTGACATGTTTCAATCTAGGCATTAGCATGCCCCTTTCTTGCCAAGTTCTTTGGGTAAACAAATTTAGGATGATACATAAGACAATCACTCAATTTCCACGTCTTCTAGATTTATAACCAAGGATATGGAACCATGTGCATATGGAACAAGCTTCTTTATGAATGATGTATTGAAATGGATGGAAGTTGAAAAATGGAAGAACTGGGTTTGCATGCTTTCTCATGTTTTTAGACGATCTTGCACTTTTAGAAACTTATGGTGTGCAAGAATATGTATGCGAGTTTCAGTATCGTCAGGTATAAGTGGCGAGTTAGGGTCGGAATAGATGGTCTTGAAATTTTTATGCTTAGACCAAATCCAATGCAATCATTTAACTTGCATTTTGGCTAACTTAGATGTTGCAATTATTTTATTTTTCTAACGGTCAAAATGCAACACTCAATTGTCACAACATTTAATTCCTTTTTCAGTTTCAAGTTATTGCATATTTAAAATCTACAACAAAGGGTAATAAAATCAAAAAAAAAATAGCAATTCAACCTTTATTTGATGTTCAGTTATAAGTTCTAATTTTTAATGATTAAAAGTCTATTTGGTTATCTTAATTATAGACAAAATTTTAAAAATATAATATGACAAATGACTGGACACACCATTTTAATGCATTTAGCGCTTTACACTAGTGATTGTTTTACGAGTGTGCTGAAATGGTTTCTCCCAAAGTGGTTTCTCCTAATGTGCTCAGAATGCGCGAGCTGGAAATCGATGGTCTATGAAGGGTGGTGATGCTAAAAGCTAAACATGTAGAATTGTAGATTTGTTTTTAACTAAAGAAAATGATCCAATTACAACAGAGAGGCAGGTAAGCGGGCAACAAGTTACGCCGCCAACCCCTTTTGAATGGCATGCAAAACTGATCCTACTGAAAAAACAAAGTTATCGTCTTGGGGATTCGTTGAGTTCCTGTGCACGACCCGCTGAACTTTTTTTAAAAACATAGCAGCATCGGGGCAAGGGACCCAAATGTTTCAAAAGCAAAATGAACGAAGGCATGTTGATTCTCAACACATGAATTCTCGTGCTTAGCAATTTTTTCTGCTTCTGCATTTAGCACAGCCTGCCTAGTAACAAACCCGGTGTCCCTAAGCCTGACAATAGGGGACACCCAGTAAGGTCCACACGAGCATGCTCACCCCGGCCCATCCAAACAAAAAAATGTCCGCTGATCGGAGTCTTCACGCGGATCCGACAAGAAATTCACTGGAGCCTCTTTTTTTTGCCGAGATTCTCACTCGTTTTAACACATCACAAAGGACATCCCTGACCAAATCATGTTTATATTTAACCCCGAGAGTTCTTTGCAATGAACCACGTATTCACCAAAATTCTAAACAAATTTTACGGCAAACCGGGCATGGCTCATCAACTGGGAACAGGGGTCATTAAACAATATTTAAGAAGGGCTCGGTACTCCACTACTGATATGTGCTGGCATAACCCTTCGAAACAGTCAAAAAGTCATGAGCATGAGGAGCCTAAAGACATTCTAATACCGCTCTCTGACGAGAGGACATACCAAATTTTTCTCCCAAACTTTGGACGGTTTTACTATAAAGGGCACTCGCCAAAGCATTTTGGGCTTGGCGGTGTCCTTATTAGCGAACCCGTCAAAACCAAGATCAGGAATAGAGTTATGCAAACAACCCGTCGCACGCCCAAAATTGGAATCTAACCCATCAACACCACAATCACGCAAAATATGGTCATGTAACTTCCAAAGTTGTGTTCTTGAGGCTACGAAAGCATATGTGGAAACATCCTCAGCTGAATATAATCCTAAGCCACCAAAATGGATAGGGAGATAGGACAATCTCCATTGAAAATCACCAAAAAACGGACCCCAACATACCACAATATCCTCAATCGTTGCTCGAAGACCTTTGTCAAAAACAAAGACAACTTCTTTAACAAACAACTTAGCCACCCCCATACATGAGCGAAGCAAGAGAATCTCACATTGAGGGTCATGCAGGCGAGTAAGACATCTCATTAGTTCCACTGATCTTGATGCACTAGTAATGGCCAAACTACTGATAAAACCAGCGTCCCGGCTAACCGCTCCTCCAAGGAGTTTTACCATTAACTCCGGTCTCCCAATCCCGATAGGAAATAAACCTACTTTTGCCTTTACCCCATTGCACGACGGCCAAAATACTTCGGCCATTATTAATACTAAGCTCAATGTCACGACCCGCCTAAAATCTGATCATGATGGTTCGTTTTTCTAGAAAATTCCAGCAGATTCAAGAGTTCAAGACTTAGAAAATATCCAAGATATTTTCTAAGGAAAACCCTAGAAATCACCATGGAAAAATCTGGTTAAAAGTTACTAGAATGATCCTTGTAAATATCTAGGATATTTATGTAATATTTTATTATTAGAAGGACCTAGAAAGAAAGTCCTAGAACATGAGGGTGTAAGTATAAATACTTGTAACCTAGCTCATTTGTAACCATCCAGAATTAAAGCAATACAAAGCAATCTTTGCAAAGCACTCTTCAATCGTCTAAGTTCCCTTAAGCATTCTCAAACAATCTTGTGTTCCCTTTTCAAGTCATAGGATCGTTGCTGCGTTTTGGTGTTCAAGGCTGATCTTAGAAGGAGTCTAAGAGCCGCGCGAGAGTATAAGGGTTAACTCCGTGACAAGTGGTATCAGAGCACGTCGATTCGATTGGGAGATGGCTGATTCGGGAAAGGTTGTAGGATTGGGAATTGCTACCGGTGAAGCAGATCGTGGGCGAGACGAAACTTCGCACCATGGAGGCAAGAAGAGTCGGGGTTCGTCTAAGGATAAGTCCTTAGACAACAGAGTGGCTGAATTGGAGAATTCAGCATCCGGGCTGGAGGTTAAATTCGATGACATTGTCCAACGAGTGGAAGCGTTAGAGACCGATCTAAGTGATCTTCGTGTGGACATGAAGGCTACTTTCGATGCCATGAGGAAAGAGATGCAGTTGATGATAAAAGATGCTATCATTCAGATGCGACAATACATGGATAGACAATCGGTGGACATTCATCGAACTATTCTTGGGTTGGAAACCAAGATTAACAATTGCACCAATGCTATGGTGAACGCTGCTGCTGGAGGAAACGTCTTAGCCTTGGGACCAAAGGTAGAAGTTCCTAAGCCATCTCCATTCATGGGCAAACGAGAAGCAAAGGTTGTAGAGAACTTCTTGTGGGAGATGGGGCAATACTTTAAGGGGATCGGTATCGTAGATGATCAAGTGAAGATCAACACGACTTCGGCCTACTTAAAGGACATCGCGGCTTTGTGGTGGAGACGTAAAACGGTGGAAATCGATGAAGGTGCGTGTCTTATGAATACTTGGGCTGATATTGTTCGAGAGGTCAAGAAGCAATTTTATCCGGAGAACGCTGAAGATGAAGCGAGGCTTCGTCTCCGGAACATAAAACACTCCGGTTCTCTCAAGGACTACATCAATGAATACATTTCAATAATCCTTGAGATACCGGACCTGACGGAGAAAGACCGTCTCTTCAACTTTCTCGCTGGCTTACAAGCTTGGGCTAGAGTGGAGCTCAAAAAGAGGGGGGGTCCAAGATCTTTCTTCAGCCATTGCTATAGCTGAAGGGCTCAACGACTACCCTCGAAAAGATGTGGAGAATAAAAGGCCCAAGGATCGAAAGCCTAGCCACGAGAAAGGTGGGGGACCGAAACCACATCAGCCCAACGACCATAAGACCCCGCCGCAATGGAAGTCCCGTGATAAAAAGCCCATGAAGACAGATGATCGTTGCTTTATTTGTGATAGGCTTGGACATCGAGCTAGGGAGTGTCCGAAGAAGGCCAGCCTACATGCCATGATCGCCCGAGAAGAATGCTGTAACGAAGACAATGATGCTTGCATGGGGTCGATGCAAGTGCTTAATGCGATCAAGGCACAAGTCGAATGCCGATCCACGCCGAACAAAGGGCTACAATTTGTTCATGCGAAGATAAGGGGAAATGAAGTCCGTGCCATGGTTGACACGGGTGCCACACATAACTTCATGGCCGTTGAAGCAGCTAAGCGGCTGGGTGTTCCAAGGGAATGGTGCCATCAAGACTGTTAACACCAATGCAAAGCCGATACGTGGGGAAGCCAAGAACGTTCACGTTCATATTGGAGATTGGGCTGGGCAAATTAACTTCACCATCGTTGAAATGGATGACTTCAAGGTGGTGCTTGGCATGGAATTCTTTGATCAAGTACGTGCCATTCTCTTGCCATCCGCCAACTCTATTTACATTCCTTGCGAGGGGAAGAGTTGTATGGTGAATAAGGAGCGTGGGTTGAAGGAAGGGCCGAAGACCATTTCAGCCATACAATTCAGAAAAGGATGCAACAAGAAGGAACTATGCTACTTGGCTGTAGCAAAGGTGGTGGATTAAGAAGACAAGCCGGTTGCCGTGCCAACCGAGATCAAAGAAGTTCTGGAGGAGTTCAAGGACGTAATGCCCACTGAGTTGCCCAAGAGGCTTCCTCCACGAAGGGAAGTCGATCATGAGATCGAGCTAGAACCAGGTTCTAAGCCCCCGTCCAAGGCTCCCTATCGCATGCCACCGCCCGAGTTGGAGGAGTTACGCAAGCAACTTAAAGAGCTGCTGGATGCCGGGTACATACGTCCCTCCAAAGCCCCATATGGTGCCCCGGTTCTGTTCCAAAAGAAGAAGGATGGATCGCTGAGCATGTGTATAGACTACCGGGCGCTCAACAAAATAACGGTGAAAAACAAGTACCCTATACCGCTAATTGCTTATTTGTCCGATCAACTTGGCAATGCTAAGTACTTTTCGAAGCTGGATTTGCGCTCGGGCTACTATCAAGTAAGAATTGCTGAGGGGGACGAGGCCTAGACAACTTGCATCACAAGGTATGGATCGTATGAGTTTCTCGTGATGTCGTTTGGCCTCATAAATGCACCAGCAACTTTTTGTACCTTGATGAACAAGCTCTTCCATCCATTCTTGGACAAGTTTGTGGTGGTATACTTGGACGATATCGTAGTATATAGCCGCACTATGGAGGACCATGTGGCACACTTGCGGCAAGTTTTCAAAGTACTACGAGAGAACGAGCTATATGTCAAGTTGGAGAAATGCTTGTTCGCCCAAGAAGAGGTGGAGTTCTTGGGTCATCGTATTAAGGAAGGAAAACTCATGTTGGATGAAGCCAAGGTAAAGGCGATCCAAGAGTGGGAAGCACCAACCAAGGTTCCCGAGCTTCGTTCGTTCCTTGGGTTGGTCAACTATTATCGTCGTTTCATCATGAGTTATTCGGCGAAAGCTGCACCCTTGACGGATTTGCTCAAAAAGAATAAGCCGTGGGTATGGGACGAGCAATGCGAGGCAGCTTTCAAGGCGTTAAAAGAAGCGGTTATGTCGGAACCTGTCTTAGCACTCCCCGACATTACGAAACCGTTCGAGCTACACACTGACGCATCGGATTTTGCCATTGGGGGAGTCCTTAGGCAAGAAGGACATCCGATTGCGTTCGAGAGTAGGAAGCTTAACGACACCGAGAAGAAATATACGGTGCAAGAAAAGGAGATGACAGCCGTAGTACATTGCTTACGTACTTGGAGGCATTATCTTCTCGGGTCCAGGTTCGTTATCAAAACTGATAACGTTGCCACTAGCTATTTTCAATCGCAAAAGAAGTTAAGTCCCAAACAAGCTAGATGGCAAAACTTCCTTGCGGAATTTGATTATGTCTTGGAGTATAAGCCGGGAAAAGAAAATGTGGTAGCCGATGCACTAAGTCGAAAAGCTGAACTTGCTTCCATCACTAGACCCACATTTGATCTCCAAGACCAAATCAAGGAAGGGCTAAAGGAAGATTTGTTCGCAAAGCATCTCTTCACTTTAGCCAAGGAGGGCAAAACAACTCGTTTTTGGGTGAAAGGCGAGTTGTTATTCACCAAGGGAAACCGGTTGTTTGTGCCAAGATGGGGTGATCTTAAGCGCGAAATCATGAAGGATTGTCATGATTCGTTATGGGCTGGTCATCCTGGAGTAAAAAGAACGGTGGCACTCATCGAAGGTACATTCTATTGGCCACGCTTAAAGGATGATGTTGAGACGTGTGTTCGAACTTGCCTAGTGTGCCAACAAGACAAGATCGAACAACGTCAACCGGGAGGTTTGTTAGAGCCGTTACCCATTCCAAAGGGGCCATGGGAAAGCATTTCCATGGACTTCATTACTTGCCTGCCCAAGTCTGAAGGCTCCGGGAGTATTATTGTGGTGGTTGATAGGTTCTCAAAATATGGAACCTTCATCCCTGCACCTGCCGATGTAACTGCTGCTGAGACGACAAGGCTGTTTTTTAAGCATGTGGTCAAGTATTGGGGGATTCCACATGTAATTGTTAGTGATCGAGACCCACGATTCACTGGAAGTTTTGGTGTGAGCTGTTCAAGATTATGGGGACCGACTTAAACTTCTCAACCAGCTTCCACCCCCAAACGGATGGGCAAACCGAAAGGGTTAATGCCTTGTTGGAGTTATATCTCCGACACTATGTAAGTGCAAATCAAAAGGATTGGGCAAAGCTCCTTGATTTTGCACAATTTTCTTATAATATGCAGAGGAGTGAAGCTTCGGGGAAGAGTCCTTTTGAGCTGGTCACGGGACGCCAGCCACTTACCCCAAATGCCTTGGTAGCATCGTATGAAGGGACTAGTCCAGCTGCTTACAAAAGTCTGAAGGAATGGCACGAGCAAGCTGATTTAGCTCGGACTTCTCTTAACAAAGCAGCTAAGTAAATGAAGAAATGGGCCGACGATAAACGAAGGCACATGGAGTTCCAGGTTGGAGACCAAGTCATGGTGAAACTCGTACCAAATCAGTTCAAGTCCCTAAGAAAGGTCCACAAAGGACTTGTTCGTAGGTACGAAGGCCCATTTCCGGTGATTGCTCGAGTTGGTAAAGTTTCATATAAACTTCAATGCCATCAAAGTTGAAGATTCATCCTGTCTTCCACGTAAGTTTCCTCAAGCCTTATCATGAAGACTTGGAGGACCCAAATCGTGGTGTGTCTAAGCGGGCGCCAACCGCTGTGGTAACATCATTCGATCGGGAGGTGTCTGAGATTTTGTCCGATCGAACTGTTAGTCGAAGGGGTGTGCCAAAGCACAAAGAATACTTGGTCAAGTGGAAGAACTTGCCGGACACCGACGCAAGTTGGGAAGCCGAGGATATGTTATGGCAGTTCCGAGACAAGATCAAGGAGTACCATGAAGCTAGCACGACGAGGACGTCGCGAGTTTAGGTGGGGGAGAATGTCACGACCCGCCTAAAATCTGATCAGGATGGTTCGTTTTTCCAGAAAATTCCAGTAGATTCAAGAGTTCAAGACTTAGAAAATATCCAAGATATTTTCTAAGGAAAACCCTAGAAATCTCCATAGAAAAATCTGGTTAAAAGTTACTAGAATGATCCATGTAAATATGTAGGATATTTATGTAATATTTTATTATTAGAAGGACCTAGAAAGAAAGTCCTAGAACATGAGGGTGTAAGTATAAATACTTGTAACCTAGCTCATTTGTAACCATCCAGAAATAAACAATACAAAGCAATCTTTGCAAAGCACTCTTCAATCGTCTAAGTTCCCTTAAGCATTCTCAAACAATCTTGTGTTCCCTTTTCAAGTCATAGGATCGTTGCTACGTTTTGGTGTTCAAGGCTGATCTTAGAAGGAGTCTAAGAGCCGCGCGAGAGTATAAGGGTTAACTCCGTGACATCAAGCCCCAAACTTGGCCCCTCGGATCTAATGATATTCAAGGTTTTAGCCATTTCAATGGTGTCTCCTAAAATCGTGCCATCATCTAAGTACCATGCATGGAAAAGTAACTTATAACCATCTCGTACCCGATGAATGAGGGTGGTGTAAGGCTAATGCAAAGAGAATGGGCCCTATGTAACAATTGACATTCGTCAATTTCGGGTCACTTTTGTATTTGTTTTATCATGTAAACCGACCTTTTTTGTAAACTGGAATCTTCGATATAATCAAAATGATGAATTTTATGTTACATTATTGTTTTATACTTGTCGGATCTCAAAAACACCCTTTTCGGTCCCTAAAATGGCCTTAAAACAACTCCGGGGGTCAAAACTGTCAATTTTGAAAAGTAACTTATAACCATCTCGTACCCGGTGAATGAGGGTGGTGTAAGGCTAATGCAAAGAGAAGGGGTCCTATGTAACAATTGACATTCGTCAATTTCGGGTCACTTTTGTATTTGTTTTATCATGTAAACCGACCTTTTTTGTAAACTGGAATCTTCGATATAATCAAAATGATGGATTTTATGTTACATTATTGTTTTATACTTGTCGGATCTCAAAAACACCCTTTTCGGTCCCTAAAATGGCCTTAAAACAAATCCGGGGTCAAAACTGTCAATTTTGAAAGTTCAGATATTTCCTTTTGTGACCTTAGGGAGGTATGCACAGAAATCGTTTTTTTGTTGTTTTTATGCAAACATGTGACTTAAACCAACCCATTTTCATGCAAGACTCTTTATGCTTTACCCTATATATACATGACCATCTTCTTCATTTTACACCTACTCATACTCCAAATTCTCTATCAAATTCAAAGATCTTAAGGTTGTTTTCTTAGTGTTCTTGAAGGTTTGACTTCCAAAAGTCAAACTTAGTTTAATCTTTCATTCTAATTAACTTATGTAGTCTTATTAACACTTGTTTATGGTTGTACAACATATATATAATATACACCCCTTGTTACCTTCGGTAGTTACTTCTCTGGTTCCGATTGGTGAGGTTTCGGACCTTGTAAGGCAAGGCTTCATGGAGGACTTACGTGGTCCTTGTTATATATTTTCCGCATCTAACAATCTAACTTTATTGCTTACTAACCATGCTTAACTTCTGCTCATTTTAGTTTATTTACAAGTTCCATGGTTATGGGTTTGAGGGTCTATGTTTCAGTTTAACCGTAAATAGCTCTAAATCGTAAACCGAACTTTGCTTACTAGTTTTTGTTAAATACTTGTTTAAACATGTTTAATGTTAGATCTCAGTTTATAAAACCATTTTTACGAGTTCCATGGTTATGGGTTGGTAGATTCTAACCTCGGTCTTAACCCGAAACTAGATCCGAAACCGAAAACCGAACTTTTGCTTAAAGACTTTATTGTTAACTTTTTTGTTGTAAAACTTAAGTATTTTCATTTGTACTTTATTACTCGCTTAAGACACACAAGTGTGTTTTTAGCTATCAAGACTTGTATATTTCTTTAAAAATAGTTTACAAACTGATTTTAATTATTTTCTTAAGTACTTGGAAATGTTGGATCCAACTTGATCTCATAACAAAGTTTGGATCGACAAAACCGAACACTCGCTTAACGTACGTTGTTAGTTCTAAAACAATAGATCTACATATTTAGTTAAGTCTTATTAAGTTTTATTGAGTTATTTCATAACATTCATTATTTTGGAAAGTTGACTTAGGGTTTGACCAATTATCAAGACCCGAACCAACAACCCGAACACTCGTTAAAACCCGTTTTAGTATCTTTATTCCCAAGGGACTTGCATTCTTGCATTTTACCTACCTTATTACTTAACATAGGTTGAGTAAATATTAAGGTTAGATACTTTAACCCGGTTTCGAGCAAACTTATATTTTTAAAGGGTTATTATTATAAATTCTTAAATAGTTACATTTTAAACCTTGAACTTTAATTGTTTACTTTTCTCAACATTTATTTTACTTAAAGACTTTCAAGACAACATTTCTAAATCCAAGACTTCTTTCCTTTTAGGCCTTGTTCGTTAAACCCATCGTTCGGCAAATCTCCAAACTATCATCTTTCAAGTTTATTACTTGAACGTGAGTACTTTCATACCCCGTTTTTCATCTTTTGTTTTGGGGGTGACATTTCATACTTATTCAACTAAATGTTTTATACTTGAATCTTAAACCACAAATGTTATTGTATACTTTACTTGAATAATTGCTCAATTTGGTGTTCTATGATTATGTGCCTATGTGTTTATCGCTTTAGGTTGGTGGAACTATAAAACCCTAATCTATTTGGCATCCCCTTATAGCAAGGTGTCGTTAATGTAATGAAATTAACGATAACTACAAAATCCTAGACTATTTGGCATCCCCTTATAATTACGTGTCGCTAACGTAATTCTATTAGCGATTTTATCCAAATTATTGCTTTTATTTTTTGTTTCGTATACGAGTTTTGTGGCTCTTTCTTACTATATATTTATATGCTCAAACTTACGAATTGCTCACCAAGCTTTGTGTTGATAAACTTTATTTTATGAAATGTTACAGGTTTGCATCTTGGTTGATTTGGGATTGTGAAGAAAACGTCATCAAATACCTTTAGGGTATTAGCAAAACGAACAATCTATGATTTGCTATATTTTGTTATATTTGTCTTATGAATATTGTTATGTGACATTTTTGATGCTGTGAAATGAAATGAGATTGTTAAATATCGTCGCTTTAATTAGTGTCATGTGCTTATGAGCAATCGTTACACCTCGGCATGTTCCGCCGCCTTTGGTCGGGGTGTGACATCCTAAAGAATCGCCTTGTTAAACCCGGTAGTTGACTGGATACAACATTCTCTACATATAGCCTAGCTGGTTTCTGATAAAGAAAATTAACCCATAGAGAAATAGATGAGCATCTGGCACGAACCTCATGCAGTATTGTGGTCCTATCCACCAAGTTGAAGGCATTAGAAAAATTACTGTAAGCAAAGCCAACGACCCATCAGAGTGGAACATGTTAAGAAATATATCCATGCTATGAAGCACCGCCTTCGCTCCACTCGTGGTCCCCACCCCGAATTAAAATTCACCAAGGTATTTTGTCATCGCTTTCCCAACACTCCTTATAGCCACTTTGGATAAAAGCCTTCTCCATATCGCGCCAACGGCGTTAGGGGGGCATAAGCCACAAACTCCGCCAAAGAAACATGGCATCTCCCCCCTAACCACAAGTTAACCACCTCAGTGATAGCTTTAAGCAACCCCACAGCAATCACGGATCCTTCCCCACATAGGGCATCCAAAATATGTTGGGCCCTAAGCCCACCTCTCCCACAAGAAGTCCCTTTAGGAAAATATGGCCTAAAACACTTTCAACGTCCACAACCAAATGGGTCTCCGAGAGTAAGGCCCTAGGCAAGGTGGGCGGGGGCAAGATGAGATGCTTATCAAGCAACACTTTCATAGTAACGTCACCAAGAGGAGCAACACCCGAAGAGCACAAAACCTTAACCGCGGTCGTGAAGTGTCTGTCAGCAACCTTTCGAATACACTGCTTAGCATTGAGGCCCTCCCTCGAATGATCACCCCCGAAGGAGGCCTCATCGGCTCTTGAGCCCATATCTATTTGTTGGTTAAAGAGCGATTGGATAAGATCAACACATCCGCTTCCATCACCCCAAGTTGCTAAGGCCTGCTGAATAGAATGACATTGTAAGGATTTCCTATTCCTCGACCTACGCTCCTGAAGACTAGACAACTTGTAATGTTCAACAGGGTAATATCAAAAGTCTAACCCACGCTTCAATGAACTCTGGCCTAGACACCACCTTACACAATGAAACAGATAAGGCCTAGACAAGTCATAGTTCAATAGAGAAAGCACGTCTTCTATTTGCTAAGATCAAGTCATAGTTCAATAGGAGAAAGAACGAGGAATTAAAGTTTTAAAGTTCGTAAATGGATTAATGTGAGAGTAAAAGGGTCAAAACATTTACCTTTTTATTAGAGAATATAAATATAAATATAAATATAAATATAGACTAGTAGATTATATATAATTTATATAAGTTAGCTAGTTATTTTTACGTATATATGATATATCACTATTAAATAATTTGTTATTACTGTTATATTTAAAACCCTCGTGGTAGGTCGTTTTTCGATATTGATGTAAATGTTACAGAAAAGTTTCAAAAGTGTGGTTTCAACGTTGTACTTGAGACCATCCTCCTTATATTTTTTGTTTATTGCATACAATATAATAGGGTCAGAGAAATAGATTATTAAACTCTGTTCAAGTAATAATATATCCTGTACGCAGTGGCGGACCCAGGATTTTTTGTCGACGGGGTCCCAACTTTTTCGGTTTACAAAATTTTCAGGTCGGTCGTTATTCGGGTCGGGTCGAGACGAGTAACATAATAAAACACGGAAATATGGTGTTATTGGAAACGAGTAAGTAGAAAGAATCTAGATTAGAAACTAGATAGAACATACATTTTTAATTCATTTTTATTCATACTCGAAAAACATAAACATAAGCTATATATATATATATATATATATATATATATATATATATATATATATGGTCTTACATAAATAATCAAGACATGAAAAACTAACTCTTACACAAATAAATTATTAATTATAATATACATACATAAGATAATTAATAAAAGAATATGTAAAACCCATGTTGTTATTATATATGTTGGATGGTGATAATGACTATATGAGAGAAACTAAAAAAAACACAAATATCCCAACTAAATAACTAATATTGACTATGATATAAAAAAACAACAAAAACTGAGTATGGAGAGGCTTGAACCTGCAACCTCTCAAAGAAAAACAAGGGAATTTCCACTAGACCAGTTTAGCCTTAATAGTATGGGTTCCAAGTATTAATTTTTATAGGGTCCTTACAAAATTTAGTATACCGTCTCTAAGTATTTTTTAAAAAACATTGGTGTCCCGGGACCCCGATGGGACCTATGTAGGTCCGCCCCTGCCTGTACGAGGTTCTTTTTTCCACATTTTCTAATAATCATTCTTTGGAACCACCTTCCCAAGTTGCAAAGCACTAAAAAGCAGTATTCGCCTTGATTTTATATTTTATCGTTTGATACCGAATCAAAATATCAAATTAATATCAAGCACTATTTTTGATATTATGTAAATCATCTGTTCATCTATTTTTCTTTAAAGACATTCCATGCACTAACTATTTTTCTATATTTTTTTTTTGTTTTTAATTATTCTTAATAGCTTTCTAAATCATGAATAAATTATTGTTAGATTAAATTATTCCGTTTATAGAGCATTAATAATTGGATAAGATAGACAGTCTGTATTAAAAAACAAAAGGTTCAATTCTATGAAATTTGAACCGTTAATTCAATGTGTTATGATCTGACCAAATTAATCATTCATACATGGGTTGAAATGTCACAACAAAACATTGCAAATTTTCATGAAAACGCATAAAATATGTGACAGCTATAACAACTGCAATTATACATGTACACCAGTCAAAAAGTACCATCGAATTGCCCGGCCTGTTGCAACCGATCCAAGTTGTTACTTAGGGTGGCATGGCCAGAAAACATGACACGGAAGAAATATGTTTTGGGTCGACTTCACGCGATTCATCTATTAAACACATCAGCACGAACACGACGCCTCTTAAAACACGACCCACTTAATAAGTGGGTGACTTGTTAACCCTCGAGGGTTTTTAAAAATAGTTTGATTTTAGAGATGAAAAGTATTAAAATTTAAAATAAAATATTTTGATTTTGTAACCTTTTTTTCTCCAACTTTAACTTCTAAAAGTGAAATTTATTTTTCCTTTCGAACTTTTTTATCGTCTCGCCATTAACAACAATTTCATTTTATTAATTCTAAATATCCATTTTACAACCATTTCCGTGTGCTTCTTCTATTCTCAAGCTAAATATATAACCAAGTTTGCTAACTGAGAATAAATAATTGCGAAATAAAAAACAATTAAAAAGACATCAAGCACAAAAAATAGCTTTCTTTGAGACGGAATATTTAATTGGGTTTCTGTTAAATTCAGCAAGACGAACCTGGAGGAATTGAGACTCCGTGCATATGTAAACCGACTCATTGTGTATATACATCATGTGTGTGATGTGAGTGGAAGAAAGGTAAATAAATAATTAGAAAGGGAATAATAATGTATTATATAATTAAACAGGATTAGATATGAGGTATGAGATGTGAGATGTTTTTAAAAAATGAGAGATAAATTTATAAAATAATGTCTTTTAATTAAATTATAGAGACATGAATGGAGGATGGACTATGAATACTCTTATATACGTTTAAAAATGATTTGATGTTAAAAGCGTCTAAAATATTGTCTGTAGGAGATAAAAACAAAGAAAGAAATAATATCAATGGGACTTTTGGTATGGTTGGCATGGAGGTTGACGGGTTGGCTTAGGTTGGGATTATTAGTAGCGTAGTAGGCATAGTTAAACCCGAATGACCCTAACAAAGCAAACACATAAAGTCATAAATATTTTAGCCGTAAACAATAAATATATATATATATATGGTTAAATCACATATAATTGTTTATTATTGTCACTCGTATAACTAATCATTGGAATCTAATAACATTAGACTAATATTTTTAGAAAGTATATATATATATATATCTTTGTGACGAACCATAAAACTCTACAATTCATGGATCATTATAACATGTCAAACACCATATTTCGTGTATACATCATAGCACCTTATGATATGTTTCATGTTGTGCATGTATATAGCATATACGATCGATAAAAAAACCTAACTAGATGTGTAATCATGGTTATTTTGTTTTGTTTCCTTAAAAAGACTTGTTTAAAAGTTTGTACATCAAATATGATTTTTGTTTGGCGAAAATCATATATGCGTTTACATATATAAAGTATAGTTACCCTTAACAAGATTTTATATTTGAAGATACGTGAATTCATTTTAATTCTACAGATAATACAAGCTTGATCCACCTTTTATGTACCTTTTTCGTGAATTTTTAGGACCTAAAGAAACTAATTGTAGCTTGTACCACTAGAAAAACTAGATTGAACTCACACTTAAGAAGCTAATGCCTCTATCAAGTGGAATACCGTTCAAAAAAATAAGGGAAAAAAAAATAAATGTGGGCTAACCTGTTTTATATTTCTTAATTATCATTTTATATTTTTGAGTGGAAGCAATGAAAGTCTTTTTATCTTAATGTGTGATTTATAGTTAAACTGTGTACTAAAATTTTTGGTCAACTAACTAACTGCAAGTATTTTTATAATAATAAAGTTTTGTGGAGACAAATGAACGTGGGATGATAAGTTTTAACTGTTCGAGGTATGGCACTATATGACATGTAAATAAATGAGATCCGCATATGCGGACTCGACAGGATAAATAACAGTACAACGTTGGAAATGAATGTAGTACTTTTCTTAAAAATAAAATCAATTTAGTACCTTTCTTAAACAGGAACAAATACGGTAATAATGCATATAAATTATTTTCTTTTTTTCAGAAAAAGTTACGTTATTTTCATTATTTAATTTAAGTTTTTACTTTGAAATCATTCTGTCTTGATGGGGTGATAAGGTGGTTAAAGGTTAAAATGTGAAATAAAAAATCATGAGCTCAAACCCTATTAAGTACAAAAATTTAGTTTTTATTTAGTGTAAAAATTTAGTCCTTCAAAAATGAAAAAAAAATAAAATTTACTTTGATATTTCTTATATTTTATTATATTTTTATACACGTCTTATATTAACATTTTGTTAGTGAAAAATTAGTTAGTATAGACGCAATATCTATATTAAATTATAATGGAGATAGATGTTCATTTTGGTTATTTACATCTTTCACAATCTCTATCCATCATACGTCGTTATATTAAAAAACCCTCACCGCCAGCGATATTAAATCCTTATGTCGCCCTACAATCGATTGATACTCCCAGCTATTTTAATGGCCGGTTTCATATTGTTCAGATTACCTCCTTCAATTGATTCATTTATGACTAAATCGGTTCCATTCGTTTCATCAATCATCTGCTTCAATTGATTCCTTTATGATCTCCGACCAATCCTCTCTCTGATCGTTCACAATCAAGCAGTCACCAACCCTTGAGTTATAAGATTTGTATATATTATATCTTTATATACATTCTGTATCAGCTTTTTTGTTCGTGGAAAATTAATTAGTATAGACGAAGTATATATTATCAATGTTTTCAGAAGAGAATCGGAACAGCCGACTGGACTGGACTGGAAACCGACACAACTAATCCGGATATCTGGTTGAGTACTCCCTTCGATGGCTGGAGCATATCTTTTATTCATTTTAAGATAGTTGCTAAAGTAGTTTCGCCGTTCAACCTGCCGGCTGAATAAAATGATATTGGTACTAGTGAATTGGTAACACAGCTGGTTGAGTTATAAAAAATTTAAATGGAGACTGTTTAATGTAACTAAAGAGGACTTTACTGAATTATATGCAATTTAGGAAACTGCAATATCAAAGACTTCCATAAACACATACGATAACATATAAATATTCACTACATATTTTTAAACAAAATGACTTGGACATCTGAATTTAAATTACCAAATACTAACAATATATCCTCACCATCATCATCCAAGAAGCACCAAACTCAGGCTCAAACAGCCTTCGTCACGAATCATCAAAATGGTGATCCGTCTCGTCGAAAATTTCCTCCTAAATGAACGAAAAATCCATCGTCAAAATGCATATTTTTTTAAATAAATATGAGAGAATATTTTAAAAAAATATTTACCTGTAAAAGCTCTTCGATTACGTCTTCCATTGTTATTACACCAACTGCTTCCTCATCAGGGACCGGAAGTGGCTTTCCATCTATTTCTAAGATGTCCGAATACATTTCTTTATTCCATTTTTTACTACTGAAGTTTCCTTTAAACGAATTGTTTCCTTTGCCCGGGAAACTTTTCCACTGCTTAAATGATCGTTTCGTCTTTAAACTCTTTTCTAGAGGAGTTTTAAGATCTCCATCAACGTCCACGCGCACTTCCTTCACTCCATTCTCTATAGCGTTCACATGACCAAATGATTATAAATGCTAAGTTTAATGTAGTTGAAAACGTCGTTTTTTTAGTATTGGACTCAGTTCAGCTTATGTTTAAAAACTAATATACTTATTATAACAATATTTAAGAATAATGTGGTACTTTTTCTTTTATAAAACTATAGCAACGACGGTTATAAACCCCTAGTTCTCTTCCCTGGCACCACACAATTTTGGAAAATAATTATTTACTAATCTCATTAGGTATAATTTAGTTTTTTCTACTAATTCGTAATATTATATATAATAATACAAATCTAGATATACAATATTGTTCAGCTTTTTGTCTGCAAATCAATATGAGTTTTATTGGAAACTGATTTGCATCCAACATACAGTATCTTTTGATCTTGTAATATCAATATTCCAGAGAATATTCCATGTTGGATAAAACTCATTAAAAAAAACACTGAACAAGATTACAAGACTGTTTATTTAGAATTATATTAGATTTCACAAACTATTAGAGAGAAAGTAAATTATATCTTAAATGAAAATTGAGAAAGAAAAATATAATTTTATCAAATTTGATAGTTCCCATGAAAGAGAACCGGTTGGCTACTTTAGTTTTAAAAAGGAAAAATAAACAATTTGTATCAGTTTTAAAAATAATCCCTAACAGGTCAAACAGGTATATTAAGAAAAACTAGCTCAAAGACAAAACAAGACGAAAAACTTAGCTGAGAGGAAAATAGGTTTCGGGTCAACCCAATCTGGTTTGACCCGTTACCAAAATATCCCATTTGGGCACATATAGTTTTCAGCATGAGGGGAGTACCTGATAATTGAGTCTTGGTGGCAGGCTGCTCGGTTTTTGTATTAATACATTGTCTCACAACAACAGCCATATGGCTGTGACCTTTTTGAAATTCGTTCAAGATATCATATAATGGAAGAGATTCTGCAACCCTATAACAAAAATATCATTTAAATTAGTATAATCCAAATTCAACAATCACCAAATTGATCGGTTATGTAAACGTTTATATCTCACATTTTATGTCAATACAAAAACAATATGAAAAAAGACGTTATATGACATTTTCGTGAATCAAGTAAAACCAATATGGCTAAAATATATTTAAATCACGTAAAATTAATATCATACTTGGGAATCCTGCGAATGGTGACATTCTTGACGGGAATTTCCTCATCGGCATGGATGGTTAGCAGATTTTTCACCTAAAATATATCAAAAAAAGGTCCAATAAAACATATAATACGTCTAAATCATGAATTAATGTTGGTATAATGAACATGTTTATATGATACTACCAGAATAAGTCCAATTATATTTGTGGGTTGCTCATAGTAGACAGGTATCCTGCTATGCCCTTTCTCCAAAATAATATTCATCAACTCCCTGTAGCACAAGAATACAAATGCAATCACAAAGATTCTATATGTCGAAAAAGCAAAGATTTTATTTAAATTATTAGAAGTATTCGCCACCTGTCAAGTTTGGCATTAATATCAATCGTGAACGTTTCTGATATTGGCGTCATTGCATCACTCGCTGTTTTTTCGGTTAGTTCCAGTGCTCCTGCTATTATTGTTGTCTCATCATGCGTTAATTCGCCACCTTTTCCAGCCTGTTATTAATAATATAAAAAAAATATAAAACTTTGAGAGAAAAAAAAATAATATTAAAATATCGAAAATGATTAATTTCATGTATACCTTTACAAACTTGAAAATTTTGATGTATAAACTAAAAATATCATACCCAACTTTAATAAATTTTTACTTAATGACCATTCTACCCCTTTCTACGTTATATTTGTTTAAAATTTTGTAGTTAAAGATGGGCATATATGAAATTTTACAGTTTTAAAAAGATAAGGGTAAATGGTCATTTATTAAATTGCAATTTCAAAAAATCTGAATAAATCACTGATTGCAACACACATACCTCGTTACCGTGAAAATTAACGAGTGTTTTCAACTCAGCTCTGCGAAACAGAGCAACATGTTCATGGCCCAACAAATAGTCTAGTAACTGTAACATATGAAAAGTCAAAACATCGTAAGTTCCAACACCGTTTGACTATATATGAAAAAGTCAACACGACGTTAACAAACTGAATCACCTTGCTTATAGGATAGGCAACAGGAAAACAGACGCAAACAAGAACACGCACAAACGGAGACACGGTTGCACCGATCGCGAGTCCATGTCGAGTACAAACAGATTGTGGTATGATCTGTGTGCATGAACAAACAATGGTGGTTTCACTTTGACCTAAAGTTTAATATATAATATACGTTATCAGTTTGTTACGCACCTCGCCAAACAGAAGTATTAATGTAACTGAAATAAGAATAGCGCCCCAAGCTGTGACCAGACTGTCCAGGAAAATTGGGAGAGCCTGTGAAAGATAATAATCGTGACAAACTTTAACTGCTATTTTAAGTTATAACAACTTGTTTTAATAAAACAAATCAAAATATTTATGAAAATACCTCCATTGCAGCAGCATTGCATATAAGAAGTGTGCAAAGTAGTAGATGTTGTCTTTTGACCACAGGTAGTATCTTCTCTGTTGAGTCAAAGATTTCAGATTAGTGACATAATTTACCCAAATTAGTTTACCAAATTAAGCTCAGGTATAATTAGGCTTATCATATAACACCTTTTTTTCTATTTTGGTACTAAAATTCTAACAGAGAATTTGGATATAAACGGATTCGGATTCGGGTCTAGCCCGAAAACCCGTTCAGCTAAAATGGGTCGTGTTGATTGGGTATCTTTTGCCAAAATTTAAACTAAAAAGGAATTTGGCATAAGATTTTATAATTAACATATTTATATAAATTTGTATCTTTTGTTGTAAAAATGTAAATTAAAAATATTAATATGCGAAAACGATAAAAAATAAAAAAAAATCGGTCAAACGGGCCAATCTGCGATTATGTGTGTCGTGTTCGGGTTCACATGTGATATTTGTGTTGGCGTCATGTTGGGTCCACCCGTTACCTGATAATATGTGTGCCATGTTTGGGTTCACGTGCAGGACACGATATTCCTGTTCAGGCAGTGTTCGGATTCGACATCAAATTTTATTTTATTAATGATGTTAATCTGTTACCATATATGAACGACATGAATAATACGAGTGCACGTTGTGACGTTTGTATCTTGTTTTGGTGTTGCCTTCCTAAGGTATTATTAACAAATGCTAGTATGCTACCATTATCTTCCATAGGTATGAAGAGTTATCTAAAATGTGGTATGTAACAATATCCACAAGAAATGTAACATAAATTCTGGTGAATGCTACTTTTGTTAAAAGTCGGCAAACACCATTCATAGTCAAAACCTACTTATAACAATTTTCCTTGAACACAAACCTCTTTATCTCAACCAACAACACATATGGTTGAGATCATAATTGTAAAAATCCCGTCTAGACACCGATTAACTAACCCCTGATTAATCATATTTGGTCAAAATCAGTCAAAATTGAAAACTTTATATACAAAAATTTGGTATAATTTACATATAAACTCCAATCCAGTTAGCGCCTAACAATTTCTACAACACTGGTTGAGATATATAAAGTATGACACAAAATGCTACCGATAACACAAAATGCGAGAACCATCTCGTCATTATCTCAACCAACAACTTATAAAATTAATCAAACATCAAGATTATTTATTATTTCTAAAAAAACATATCTTTCTTAAAAACATAAACTTTATCCCCAATTCACAACATCTTTATCATACTCACCGAACCAATTCGGACAATTCGGAGTACCCGATTTCGCCATTAATCTCAAACCCCCATTAATCTCAAACCCTAATCACCAAACTAACATCAAACCCATGAAATGAAAACAGTTACCTGCGTATTTACGGTCTTTCGGAGTACCCGATTTCGCAAGCACTTCAAGATCAACAAGACTCAACGACATAAGCCCCAACGTAAGCCCAGACATCAACCCAGCAAACAAAACCAGCATCACCACTATCCCAATGTGTATAAAAAACTCAGTCTCACCCCATCGATACTCCACCGCCATAATAATAATAATATTATTATCAACTAATTTCTACTCATTATTATGCTTTAAATAAAAAAACCCCTAATTAAGTTCAGGTAAAATGAGAAAGAAATGAGAGAAAACGATAAGAATGATATAGTGACAGCGTGACGGCAGAGGATGGATGAATCGTGTGGCATATAAGGGATTCGGGTGGCTGTTGGATAGTGACACAGACAGACACACACACAGGACTTGTCCTTTTGTTACTTATTTTATTATTAGTTTAGGATTATCTGTCTGGATTTTGTGTCAACTTTCAGTCAAATATGTACCAATAAGTGATAGACATCAAATTCTATTTTTTATTTTTATAATATTAACAATGTATATTGTTATTGATAAAAGAATTACTATTTAATTTATTATACTTAGGTAGTGATGTGAACTATCATAAAAAAAACAACTAAAGAATAGGATTAAGATATTTGATAAGTAGACACTCTTTTTGATAGTTATACTTTGGGTTTTTAACTTTTAAGTGGATATTTAAAATTATCGTGATTTTTTTGGAAACTGAAAAGTAAATAGTTATATGATATCATTGATGGAACTAGTAGGTATGCATGGGGTCGTTTGTATGGCTGTATTATATGAAAGAAATTGTTTTAGTAGACATGTACGTCTTCAGAAATTTTGAGTTTGACCTCATGAACTTTTCATAACGATAAGGGTGGTTGTGTTGATCGGAAAAGAAATTTGATACTACACCGATGGAGACGGTTGGGTACTTCATGGTGGAGTTTGACGCTCACTGGTTGTAGACTTGTGGTTCCTTTTTCGGATATTTCAGTTGTTTCCTTGTTTTGCTCTTATGTTCCTTTAGACGATTGATTGGTGTTGATTTTGTTGTTTTATGGTATAAGACGGAGTTTGGAGAAGATGAGAAAGGTTGGAAATGTCATTGGGTGAGTAATACGTCTTTTATTTAGTTTTGTGTATAGATTTTAGAAGCATACATTGAAGCGAGAAAAGTAACTATGCAACCTTGTTTTTTTTTTTTTGTTTATCACTGTAAAATTAGAAAGTGAAATTTGTTTTCTTTCATAATTGACCACCGAAAATTTATGAACCCTTCAAAAAAGATTCCCGAGTCCATTACTATGTGATATTGTATTGGAAACATTACTAAAATAACTTGTTGGTCAGATTTACTTTTGATAAGATGGATTAATCATCATTATGGTTGGTAGAGATTTTTATTGTATTTGATGATTATGACATATCGGAATTTTATAAAATATTGCATTATTAACATCAATCATTGAGTGAAATTGATTATACTCGGATTTTGAAATTATTTGAATGAAAAATTCAAGTTTTAATTACAAAAATTATAGTTATAATGAAGCTATGACTTTGGCAATGAAATAACCCAAAAAACATGATATGATGTATTGGTCGGCCATATTTGTCAAAAAAAAAGGGGGGTCTTAAATGATATAAATGTCTAAATATTTTCTAACTTCAAATTTGTTTGAAAGGTGATAAACTCACTTTTTTCTTTTGTTTTAAAGAAAAAAGGTCGATCAAGTTCAAAAAGCAAATTGAGTATCTAAAGTTTACATATAGTGATAATGTGAGGTTAGAAACTTGGTAAAAACATATGTTTTTATGACCAATCACATGATTTAGTATGATCGGTTCAAGTCATGTGCCTAAAATGAAAACAAATCGTGTTTTGTACTTTTTTTTAAATAACAGTTGTGTTTTGTGTTTGATGAGGTTCTTGCTTCTAGTGGGCTCTCTTTTTATTTTTTAATTTATTTTGGCATATAAAAAAAAGGGGGAAAACTCAAATATAGTATAACTTCATAAACCAATTGATTTCGGTGAGTGACTTTTAATGATCTGACTTGAACCGGTCATATTAAGTCACACAATTAGTCTGATATAGATGCATTATCCGTATATTTCATAACCAAATGATGTAATGATTTTATTGATTTAGACTTATATTGGTCATGCAATTGGTCGTATGGTTGCATTTATTGCATACTTTTATGATTAAAATGATGTCACTAGATGATTATTAATTATTAGAGCTGAATTTTTATTTATTTTTTTTGAAAAACCAACTTCAATAACACCTCTCCGGGTTAGAAAAGCCAAACCTGAAGGACAAAAAAATTACATATAGAGCAGAGAGTTTCTAATCTACTCTACCGAATAAAATTTGTTTTAGTAGACATATGATCATATACCGACCGAACCTTAAGAAATTTTGAAAATGATCCCATAAACTTTTTATGGCGATAAGGGTAGTCTTGCTGATAGGAAAAGAAAATTCGATACTACCAGGGACGTAGTTTAGTTGGGTCATGGTGGTCCCGGCCCTCCGTTTTTTTTGCTTGTTAGTGTAAATTTATCCTTTTTCGGACGAAAAATTTTATACATAATGTAAATTACCTGTTTTCAGCCGAAAATTTGAGTCCGACCTCTCTGTTTTACGAAATTTTATATACATATTGAGTCTGACCCCCTCGACATTTATGTCCAAGCTATGTCTTTAACATTAAAATAACCCAAAAATCATGATATGATTGATGCATTGGTCGGCCATTTTTGTAAAAGAAAAAAAAAGTCTTAAATGATATAAATGTCTTTATAAATATTTTCTAATTTAAAATTTGTTAGAAAGGTGAAAGTCCATTTTTTTTAAGAAAAAGGGTCGATCAAGTTTAAGAAGCAAATTGAGTACTTAAAACTCACATATAGTGATAGCTAGCATTTAGCTCTCCGCGTTGCGGCGATGTAACATCCTATTTTCGTTAAGGATTAATAAAATAAGTTTCGTTTATTTAATAATGTGTCGTGTATCGATTTGGATAATAAACTATAAGATGATGGGTTTGGACTTTAAAAGATGGAATGAGCCTTAGGTCCATAGGCTTAAGGGAGTATAAATACCCCTTAAACCCTAATCCTTTCCATTTTTATCCATCTCTACACCATAGCCTACACCATAAAAAACACACACTAACACTATCCTAAAACCCGAACCAAGATCCAAATGAGAAAACCCGAGTTTGTTGGTGCTGGAACGTCGTGACAAGCCAAACCAACATCAAGACTTGACCATGTTCGTAGTTCGACTCGTTTAAGGTACGTTTATAAGTAGAAATCGTTCATTTAGGTCTGGATTCATTTAGGTAATATTAGATCTGTATACATATGGTAAAAACGAATCAAACGTGATAATTCTTACTGAAATTGGTTAATATTTGATGGGTTAATCGATTTATAAACGAGCCGTACCTATATATGCATAAATCACACCCTGTAAAACCTAATGTTTGGATGGTTGATGGATTGGGGTTTGTTGGCGCTGAGAATACGAATCCATTGGTACCAAATTTGTGTTGTTTCGTTAAGTATCGAAGGTTAATTGCATATTTAGAGGGTCTGTTGACCGTTTACTGTTCTTGGCGATTTTGACTTTGACCTCCGACTCAAAGTTGGATATGATTAATGCAATTCGTTATGTCCAGATAACGAATTAGTTCACCCATTCGTTCTGTCAAGATAACGAATTGGCTCACCCATTCGTTATGTTGAGATAACGAATCAGTTCACCAATTCGTCATGCTAAGATAACGAATTAGGCTAGCGAACTAGGATAACGAACCAGATAACGAACCCAGTGATTCGTTACTCACTATTCGCTATAATAAAATAACGAACCAGAATAACGAATCAAACATGTAAGATATCGAATCACTTAACGAATGAGGCGTAATTCGTTATAACGAATGAGCTGGCGAATGAGGCGTAATTCGTTATAGCGAATGAGGCGAAATTCGTAACTCGACCCCAGCCAGGGGCTCTGCCTCTAGAACCCCGCTGCCAGGGGTGCTGCCCCCGGACCCCCGTTAGTTGAGGGTAATAATTAAACTAGAAACACGATATGGGTAGTGATAGCTAAATTGATACGTGTAATTGTTATACAGTTAGTCGTGCACAACTCAATAAAGGAATAACCATTAACGGTGAACCTAACCGCATTCAGGTGAGTTTCTAGCCCCACTTCCTTGTTATGTTTTCGGGGTTGTGTGCATACTCGATGTGCTTTGTTAATACACTTACCTTAAGTGGTAAGTGTATGTCTTATATGATTTATGTATGAATGAATGCTTGATGATGCATGAACGATCTCTGGATATTGCATGTATCGCTAAGGGATAGTTTAAAGATATGATATATATATATATGATGTATGTACATATGGAAGTTATAATTATGAATGTAGAGAAAGGTATGGAAATTATGGTTAGAAAGGGAACATACCCTAATAATATCCGCGAATGAAGGGAACGGACCCTAATAATATCCGCGAATGTGGGGGACGGACCCTAATAATATCCGCGAATGTAGGGGACAGACCCTAATAATATCCGTGAATATAGGGAACAGACCCTAATAATATATGCGAATGTTTTAGGATGAGGTATATGTATATGTGTATGTATAAAAGGAAAGAAGGAAGGTATGATAGTATGAACGTACGAAGGAAGGTAAAGAACTATGTATGTATATGTACCTTCGGGTGCGTATATACGAATGTGTATGGATGTATTGTATGTTACCTGATTAACTAGAACTCACTCAGCGTAGCTGACTTTTAGTATGCACGCAGGTGAGTAGAATGAGGCAGCTCGCTTGATGAGAACACATGGCATGAAATTGAAGATACTGGCATCTCAAGGAAATGTTATGATGTTTTTAAAGACTATATTTTATGTTTAAATAACGATGAATGTTTGTTAAGACGAGATTTGAAAGTTGTGTCATAAATATATTATGGTTGAAGTTTTATATTACGCGAAGGTTTTAATTAACTCTGATATTTAGAACTGTGTTTAAGAGTAAATCCAATTCCAAAAGTGAGGCACCGGTAACGGGGCCTTACAGGCGAGGGCACACACCTTGAAATTACTATTACGCTAAAATGTTTTATCGAACACATGTACTAAAGAGGGGCCGTTGGACCCACGTTTTGCAGGGAGACTTTTAAAACAAACGAAAAGTACATGTAAACATGTTAAGCCACACACGACTATTGTGTGTTAACGTGTTAAAATTAAACTGAAACACAAAACAACAAAAATAATAACTAAGTCAACTTAAAGCCCACGTGGTGCGTCTGGGTTGTTAAACGTTAAAAATAAACATAATTATGTTGAACCACACATCCTCACTGCAGTGTGTTAACTTGTGAAATTAAGACCGAAACGTTTAACGGAAAAACTTTCAAATATGAAAATTATTAGAGGCCAAAGTTGAAAGCGAAAGATTGCAGTGTGTTAACTTGCAAAATTAAGACCGAAACGTTTAACGAAAAAACTTTCAAATATGAAAATTATTGGAGGCCAAAGTTGAAAGTGAAAGATTGTTGGAATTAAAATGAAAAATGTTTATGACAAACATGTAATTTAAAATAAGTGTAGGGGTTAAAAAGTAAAAATTAAAACACCAAAACAAAACGTACAAATTATAAGCAAATGGTACAAGTAATAAAGCCTTACAAGCCTTTTGTATATATAAATATATATGATGTGAGGTTAGCCGCTTGGTAAAAGTACATGCCTTTTAAATGCATTCATATGACCATTCACATGATGATCGGTTCAAGTCATATGCCAAGAATGAAAGCAAATTGTGATTTGTACTTTTTTCTTGAATGACAATTGTGCTTCGTGTTTGATGAGGTTCTTGCTTCTTGTGGATTTTCCTTTCGTTTTTAATTTATTTTGGCATATAAAAAAAAGGAAAAAAACTCAAATATAGTCTAACTGCATAAACCAATTGATGTCGGTGAGTGATTTTTAATGATTTGACTTGAACCGTTCATATTAAGTCACGCAATTGGTTTGATATAGATGCATTATTTGTATATTTCATAACCAAATGATATCTTAATTTTTATTGATTAGACTTGAACCGGTCATATTGGTCATGCAATTGGTGGTATGGTTGCATTCATTGCGTACTTTTATGATCAAAATGATGTCACTATATGATTATTAATTATTAGAGCTGAATTAATCACATTAGTCATGCAACTGGTCATAGGGTTGCATTTTATGCTTTTGGAACACACTTATTGAGTTGTGAAAGACCCTTTGATATCCTAGCAAAATTTAGCAAAAAAAAGTGAATTGAGAGTTTTTTATTGGTAAAATGATTAGATAGACTACCATAAAGACTTAAAGGATTGTTTTGTTGCTGAAATGAGTCTCAAAAGATGTTAGTTACAAGAGAAAACTTGTTGGTCTGGAATATACGTGATTAGCTAAAGCTAATAATGAATACATTATGAACGTTTAGAAGTATAAGCATAACTGCTCAGTGTCTCAGACTCTCAGTATATATAAGTTTTTATTAAATAATAAGAAACTACAATTTGAGTGGATGAATTAAACAAACAACTTAATGGAGAACACTCCAAATCAACATAAAGAGTTTCGAGTGAAATGTGAGATTCAAGTTGGTTAACTAAATCTCTTCTAATTGACAGGTTATACGGATGGTGGCGCGTTGAGAGTACGCCCCTACTTAAAAGAAACTAATAATATACTTACCTTAATAAACATGTGATACGTATGATGATGCGTTGAGAGCTAGTCTCTGCCTAAAAATACCAATAAATTAAGGTGTTGTAAACATTGAAAATGGTTTATACAATTTATAACAAAGTATTTTACATATCGCTTGTGGAAAATATCCATTTTATATATTTGAAGCATTTTAGTCTTTTAAATTCGGCTCGTTGTTGGTTTTAAACGAAACAATGAGTTTAAGCTTGCAAACATGCCCATTTTGTAAATACATTTTCCCTTAAACATTTCTTAGATTTTATCTAGCCATTTAAACTCATAAGCCTTTGTTCAAAAACACATTCTTATACTTTCAGTTTTTTAGAAATAACCAGTTTCCAAAAATGCCCTTTCGTTATCTTTTTAACAAAAACTCACTTTTCGTCACCTAACGAGTTAGGACCTGTTATAATAAATAAAATAGGTTGTTTTGACATCTCGTGAGTTTTAAAAGATGCCCATCGCTGAATTTTCGCTAACGGGCCCGGTTTTGGCTCTTTCGAGTCTTAGTTCAGTTTTAATAACGATGATTCATGTAAAACAGTTCTGGGTCAGGTTATAACTCATCATAATATTATGCTTAGGGCTGTAAAAAGATGTTAAAGTATAAGTTAGGTTGCAGAGCGTATTTCTTAGTTAAGCAAGTTACAAAAGTGTCGGCTTTAATGGACATTATATCCCGATTTCAATATTATCCCTTGGGGCTGATTTATGCTATTTCAAGGACTTAAATCGGCACATTTAACTTCTGGAAATTTTGTTAAATGTACAAAAGTTAACAAGGTCACATGTCGGGTTGGTTTTCGAGCTAGTTTCCACTTAAACGAGTCACCGAATGACTATATATTGGCTACGGTTTTAAGGTCTGAAATTTGTGTAACTTTTAAGGGTTCATGGTCAAGGTTTTCTGTTATAAATTTATAAGTTTATACCCAACTCACTTTATTACCGAGAATGCCCTTTCGTTCTTATATTTATTTAGAACTTGTTTTTAGTTAGCGAAACATGTCGAGACCTGTTTTAATACACAAGAATGACTTGTTTAAAGTTTCATATTGGTATTAGGTGCTCAGATTCTAAATAGTGGTTTTGGTTCGTTTTTGGCCCGTTTTATGCTATACTTTTAACAAAATTCAATTTTGGTTATCAAAAATTTTAGGACCTGTTGTAATTCATTAAGATAAGTTGTTTTAACATTTTATAGCTTTTAAAAATGTATTCAGGGCTGATCTTGCGAGTGCGGCCCCGGTTTTGGCCTGTTTGGGCTCTAGTTTGGTTTTAAAGCCATGTTTCACTTAGAGCAGTTTTGGGTCAGATTATATATCATCAAAATAGTATATTTAGTGCTGCAATAATATGTCATAATATCATGTACGCTGCAGGTTTCGTTTCTTAGCTAAACGAGTTACCAAAATGTCGGTTTAATAGCTTTTATTCTCGATTCTAAATTATAATTTGGTGCTGGTCTTTTCCAGGTTTAAGGCCTTGTTGGCTTAAAAAATTAGGTTTAATTTCTGGAAGTTAAGTTAAATATCCAGAAGTTAATATGGACACATATCCGGTTTATTTTCAAGCTAGTTTACCCTTAAATGAGTTTGTATGGGCACGGTTTTGGTTGGGGCTGCATATTTTGAAAGTTTAAAAGTTCCAAACCAGTAATATTTTCTGCATATTTTGGAAATATTTACAAAGTTTATTGGTTTGGTTCACGGGCGGCTAGTTGGGTTTAAAAACTTAGGTTTCAGTTTAATAGTTAAAGGTTTTAACTTCGTGGTTATGATTTTTACGTGTTCTTCATTATAGTTCTAAGTTACATATTAATATGTTTTCTTTCAGTTTGCTGGTTGAGTTTCACAAGGGTTTAACACGGATTTAAAGCATATAATCAACACGAAAACACAACAAATACGGGCTGCAGTACCTGGTACACGCTAGGGTTTCGCGAGTAGGATCGAGCTCTGTATCAGGACGAATATGGATAGAGAATGGATTGAACATTATTAGAATGATTACCCGGTTTCTGGTGATTCTTGGCTGGTTTGTTCTCTAACAGAGAGGGAGCAAAGAGAATTCTGATGAAGGTTTGCATATATTAGTTTAGTTTTGTTATTTTTATAAACTTCACTAATTAATTTAAATAATATTAGATGGGAACCGCATTGGTTTAGGTTACTTAGATGATCTCTAATGTGTCACATGTCTTATTTATCGATTCTTGCTAGTCGGTTGTCGTTACGTTTGTTTCGGTGATTGGATGGTGATATATGAACCATTTGATGGTTGGATTATCTATTTTGGGTACCCGTTAAAAACTAAATAATTATTAAATGGCTCGTTTAACTTTTGAAGTTATCAGGTTTGGGTTCATTTTTGTTAAACGAGTCACGGTTTTGTTTTGATTAACATGGGCCAAGCCCAAGTCATAAGTTACGGTATTTTATCGACTTTAAGCCTATCTCCATCAGGTTCTATGTAATCATTGGGCCGATCCCATTAGTTATCTCAATGTTTCGGGCGAAGCCCATTGACGTATGGTTCGCTTTGACTATTCGACTGACATCTCGCTCGGTATTTCACGATAAGTTTTCTCTTTTAAAAAAAATAAAAAAAAATTCTAACCCCAATTTTGGGGTTGTTACAATTCATATTAAAAAAACATATATATATTTGGGATGGTTATCCTAAAAATAAGTAGTTTCCTTGGTATACTAGGAATAAATCATAGCCATTGGATCATGTTAATCAATAGTTGAGATTTAAAATTACCAATAACCGACATAGTTTTCTAAAATTACATTTTCATCATTATAACCGACATGGTTTCATAGAATTGTTCTTTCACCATAATTTCTAATGCCAAATGTCAAATTTTTGTTGGTTCTTACCATTTCTAGGAAACTCTTTATTCTTATTTGAACCATTTTCTATATATATATATATATATATATATATATATATATATATATATATATATGGGTGTGATCTAGAGAGAACTAGATAACTAATAAAGAATTATTTTTAACTATTTTAAAAAAAATATTTTATGTCTTTTATTCTTTCCTCTTTTTATTAAGATGATATTGTTACTAAAAAAACTTGTCGGTGTAGTGCATATGTGCACTAATGCCTACTGCATATATGCAATAGTGTTTTATTGCATATAATACAGCACGATTGCATTATACAATACACATTATTGAATATATGCAGATACAACACTGATAATTGTATGTAATACACACTATCGCATATATGTAATACAACACTAATGCACATATACACTATATCTATTTTTTTTAATTTTTGTATTTATAACACTATTGCATATATATATATATATATATACAATACAAACAATTGCATATATGCTAATCAACATTGTTACACATATAAAAATACACACTAGTGCACATATACATTAAGAAAAAGTCGATATATTGCATATATGCATAGGAGAGAGAATGTGTGATATTGAAAATAACATATTACCCTTAATTATTATAATGGAGTAAGTGACGTGTTTAAAAATGGTCCATTCATTTAATTCTTAACTTCTTAAAACTCATTTAGTTTATTAAAAGAAAATCAACCCTATATATGCATGCATGCATGCATATATGTATGTAAATTAAGAAATTAGGTAAATAGAGTGGAAACTGATAATGTACGTACATGTACAGTCAAGAGAAATGATAATTTACATTATGTAAGTGGAGATTAAATGTTAATATACATATGTGTTCATAATAAAGAAAAATCCAAAAGCTAAACCATGATTTTTTTAAACCGGGATGCTAGATAAACCTTTTGGTTCTTTTTTTTACTTTTTTTATTTTTGTGTTCTTTTTTGTTTTATATTTTTTTTATTTTACTTTTTTTTTGTGCTTACATTACGTAAGTGGAGATTAAATGTTAATATACATATGTGTACGTAGTAAAAAACCAAAGACTATACTGAGATTTTTTTTGCAAACCAGAATGCTAGATAAATGTTTTGATTTTTTACTTTTGTTTTATAATTTTTTTATTTTTAAGGTATTTTATGAGTGGTCTAAAATAGTTCTCAAAGTTCTCCATTTTCAAATGGTTTTCACACGATCCCAATCATATATATATATATATATATATATATATATATATATATATATAAAAACGAAACCTTTAAAAGCTCTCTGGTTGCTCCCTATATTATCTCAAGCTATCATTGTAACACATGTGACACTATTAAGTGACAATATTATCATCAATTCATTCAAATCTCAAGTACACAAGTTTATCAAATGAACAAACACAAAGAAGAAACAAAACAACCGTCTTCTTGTTTATTATTTAATAGCCTAACTTCTAGTATATTCGTCATTTCATCCTCTAATGAAAGTAACTGTAGCATATATATAAAATAATGTCAACTAACTTAATAGTTGGTGAGTTCACGCAGTTTAAATAATACATAAAAACCATACAATTCCATGAAAACTTGTGAAAAGCACATAAGGGTTCTTTACACTATAATCAAAGGTTCTTAGTGTAAAGAATAAACGAAGTTCCTTTCCAGTTGGGATTGTGCACCAACGTACTCAGATCGGAGTCCCTTTTCCACTAGAAACAATGGTCCTGAGTTCAAAGGGGGGGCGTATGATCATACTTATCGAAAAAATCCATGCACGTAAATTTGAGCAAGTAACAAGTAAACACACAAGTCCATATATGCTACCCCCAAAATAGTTACAAATGGTAAAAAGTGGGTGTGAGAAACTCACCTTTGGAATTGGATGACAAATTGGAAAGAAAACGGGAAGCGCGTTACATGAAACCAAAAGTTCGAATCTCGTGAGCTAAAATTGTCACACCCCGAATTAGGGCCTAGGCGTGTGACCACAAGTTGGTACCTGTTTTGTAAATATATCAGAGTTTATTGGTTAATTTTAGCGGAAGACTTTAGGTTGAATATAATATTAATTTACATTGAAAATTTACTCGGGAATTAAATACCCGAGTAGTAGTTTACAAAAGATATGTTTTCATATTACAAGGATTTTATATAAAAAACGGAGCCATCTTGTACGCGCTTCTATCTTCAGTAAGACCCCAATCCTTGTCAATGCTACTTATGCTTAATTACCTGCAATGGGTTGAAAAAATACGTCAGCTATATGCTGGTGAACACGTATGACTCAATAAAACATTTTGAATGACGATTACAATACAAAAGTAGTTTTCTTGACAATCTCAGCGGAAGCATTTCTACTTCCGGTATATGTACCACTGCCCTACACACACAACGGTATTCCCCGAGCCAAACAACCCTAAACTGAGAACTGGTCATGACCGTTTAAGCTCGTGGCTTCATTGCCTTTGATTGATCGATTGATTGAGCTTTAATAGTTATGTTTGGATCAAGATACATGCGTATTCGGTCTGAGTTGATATTATTCTCTACTTTGTATTATAACGTTTTAGAGATTACTCGATCTCATGTAGACATTTGATTGACTCGTTAAGACAAAACACCCTGTAACACCACGTACCTAACCCTCTAAATTTAGGTTTAAATGTACTAACTTAGAAAGTACAGTGACCAAAAATGAAAATTCTGAAAATCTTGTCCAGTCGCGGTACGCGACGGGGAAACAGGTAACCCATTGCGTACCGCGATGGGGTTGGTGAGTCACCGGACACGTGTTGAAACCGTGTCGACACGTGGCGCAATATGACAGGCCACGTGTCACCACCGCATAAGGCGGCGTAAAAAGGCGGCGTCGCGGTACGCGACGGGCCACAAGGGACCCATCGCGTACCGCGATGGGGGCTAATTTCGGCTATAAAAGGGGAGGAGACGGGTTTGAACTACATTCATCCCATTTTGACCTCCACTTTCACACACATAACCTCGTAAGGTGTGCCCCGTTGCCGTAGCAAGCCGACGTGTTGTTTTCTCGTAGTTCGTGCAAGAAACGAAGCTATAAACAAGCTAGCAATCGTATAAGCGAGTAGATCAAGATCTTGCCTTTTTTTTGTATTAGCAATCTAAGCATCCGAATTAAGGTAGGAGTTACGTTTAAGTTATTTGAATTATAGCTTAGACTATCAATCGAGGCTATGTCCTTTAACCTTGATCGTATTTTACAAATCATTCACAATCATGTTTTCATAAACGTTACTTTATGATGAAGTAATGTTAAACGAAAGATATATTTTGACGGGCATGTAGTAACTGGAAGGGGGATATCACTAGTAGTAAGTTTCTTGCCTAAGGAAAAGTAATTCGCATAAATAGCAATCAACCGAGGTACCCGTTTACTTACCTGGAGAAACTTACCAATGCGATAGAACCTATTAGGCCAAAGCATGCTATATCAAACGTCACATAAAACTAAGTGTTTTCATTCACAATCAAAGATAAACGATTTCAAGGTTAAGCTTACAATCATAGCTTAACATCATTCAAAACATTCATACGAACCTATTTATGTATAGGTTAATATCATTCACAGTCGATCAATCAATCAGTCAAGGTTTACAACACCAACGATACAGGTGAATACGTTCAAACTTTTTCAATCAGTCAAAACATATTTATACTCAATGAGATGAACGGGTGTTTGTCTTAATGAGTCAATCAATGTCTACATGAGATAATGAAATCTCTAAAACATTATAATACAAAGTAGAGAATAATATCAACTCAGACCGAATACGCATGTGTCTGGATCCAAACATAACTGTTAAAGCTCAATCAATCAATCAAGCAATCAAAGGCAATGAAGCCATGAGCTTAAACGGTCATGACCAGTTCTCAGTTTAGGGCCGTTTGGCTCGGGGAATACCGTTGTGTGTGTAGGGCAGTGGTACATATACCGGAAGTAGAAATGCTTCCGCTGAGATTGTCAAGAAAACTACATTTGTATTGTAATCGCCATTCAAAATGTTTTATTGAGTCATACGTGTTCACCAGCATATAGCTGACGTATTTTTCCAACCCATTGCAGGTAACTAAGCATAAGTAACGTAACAATGATTGGAGTCTTATTGAAGATAGAAGCGCGTACGAGATGGCTCCGTTTTTGATATAAATCCTTGTAATATGAAAACATACCTTTTGTAAACTAATACTCGGGTATTTAATTCCCGAGTAGATTTTCAATGTAAATTAATATTGTATTCAACCTAAAGTCTTCCGCTAAAATTAACCCATAAACTCTGATATATTTACAAACAGGTACTAACTCGTGGTCACACGCCTAGGCCCTAAGTCGGGGTGACAGGTTGGTATCAGAGCCATCGGTTTCAGCGAATTAGGTATTAAACATTAGTACCTAGGCTTTAACCATTATTACTATTCGTAGGGATAAAATAGGATTGGTAAACCTCCTATCCCTAATCTTACTAAAGTGCAGATGTCTTATATTAACTACTGTCACACCCTCAAAATCCACTAACGGAGTTTTACCGTCAGAGGGTGTGAACTAACAGGATCGGAATCATCAGTTATAATCAAACCATAAAAAAAAGTTTCAAAACCATGAAAACGTTTACGAGTAATTAAATGCGGAAGCGTAAAAACCTTTAACCAAAAGTTGCGTCACGCAGGACGACTTAAAACCAATGATAACTGTTAAAAATAAGTTTGCATGACAAAAGCGTTTTCAAGCAATGCATGTTCCTAAACCGCGCGCCCGCCTCGGCTACCTGAGAATAACATACTAAAAGTGTCAACACAAGGTTGGTGAGTTCATAAGTTATATAAAAATAAAGCGTTTAGCGTTTGCGTTCAGCGTTTTGCGTTACAGCGTTACAGCGTTACAGTGTTTTTCGTTACCAGATAGTGTTATGTCAATTATATATCTATAGGTAGCTAGCCTATAAAGCAAGTATTACTAAGTGTTCGACACCGAAGCTGACTGTTTATCAATTTGCCTTGCCACCAGGTCATCCAGACCATGGTATGTGTTTAGCCAAGATTACACCCGCTCGACCTCCAGTCGAGTTTAGCGTTGGGTGGGGTTTGTCAAACCCAGTAGTACTACTCAAAAATGACTCGCTATTCCAAATATTAACCGGTTCGATGTTATGAAGGACTTTTGTTATTGCGTTTGCCACTTAGTCTTTACAAGTGATATATAATCTATATTAACAAAATCTAAAATGCGTTGTGGAGTATGTTATCTCCCCCAAGAGAAAAACGTTTAAAACAGTTTAAAAGGGGAAAGTGAAACTCACTGTTTGCGAAGAAATTCCCAAATTAAATCACCAAGATGCGCGTCACAGAAAACTCTCTCTCTAGCGTTCTAAACAACAAAGAGATTTTTCTAAGTGTCGGAATATTATCGAGTCTCTAGACCCGGCACATAATACCTATGCACATAACATGTTTCGTGTTTCGTTTGTGAATCGTGTGTGACTTTAACAAATGTATTTGTGATACATTACATGTGTAAGCAATCATATACGTGTCATGTATTCATAAAGTACATTACTAGCAATTACTCCCCGTAAGGGCATTTTGGTCAAATCATGACAATTAACTAGCCATTATTCCCCATAAGGGCAATTTGGTCAAATTATGACAATCAATTAGCAATTATTCCCCGCAAGGGTAATTTGGTCAAAACATAACAATTATATAGCAAGTATCATGTTTCATGCATTTTCACACAACTCAGCAGCTAGTTTTACCGAGACAGAAATTCTACTTGAAAGATTGTACTATTCCACCGATCATAGCATTACAATTAATTTACCAAAAATCATCACAGAAGCATATATGTCTCAGGTTTCCAGAACATATTTTATTATATTTTTATTCCACAAAGTTTTCTCACAATCATCAAATCATTACAGCAAACTCATAACAGTCAAATTCATGCGCAACAGAATGTTATTTGCAATTCCTGTTAAACAAAAAATCCAATAAATGCAAGACCACTTGGGTTAGGTTCCTAACTCAATAATTCAACTTCCAGAAGTGGAACCAACCCAATTGGTCTCGTAGTTCATGAGATATAACATTTACAAAACAACCTAACAGCAGGTATAACAGCTCAGCTTTGCACAACGTTTTGTAAAATCATAAAAGTTAACCTTTACTTGTCCAAAAATTACAAATTTATACTCTATGGAAACTAGACTCAACCTAGTTTACTGTAGTACCAATAATCTCAACCAATTTTCAAATTTACACTTCGTTACAGTCACTTAAACATCAATAACACATTCTGTCCAGAAACTGTTTGCATCCAAACTCAACATATTAACAATCTATGAACTATCATGCATTCATATAACACTCTAGACTCCATAAACACCATCCATGCACATCAATTACACATTACATACATGATTAGGGTTTTTGTTTGAATTCAAATCAAAGACACAAGTAATTAGCATGTCATCATCATCATCATCATCATCGTACTCAGTATATCCCACCAATAGCAAAGCTATGGTAGGGTCTGAGGAGGGCAAGATGTAGGCAGCCTTACCTCTACCCCATAGGGATAGAGAGGCTGCTTCCGGTGAGACCCCCGGCTCGATAGTAGTTTTGCATCAAGCCTTGGACATAAGGCACATAGCACTCAATCATCGGGACACCGGCTGATCGGTGCATGTACCCTTATCTTTCAGCTATCAACGCCACTACATGATGCCTGATTAACCGTCCGTCACTTTTAACGTTATTTTCACGAGATTAGTTAAATAACGTCAAAATTAGTGCAATTTCACTTTTGCCCACCCGAGGGTTCACACATATATACATCATATGTGCGCACCGCAAGCAGGGCTAACAAGTAATTAGCATGTAACAATATCAATTCTAGTTATCAATCATCATTAATTCAACAACAATCATGTTAACACAACACCATACAAGAAATCGGCAGCTAGGGTTTGTAGTTAACCCAACAAACATCAAAATCAAGCAATAAGAATGTATAGGATAATCAATTATACCTTCCTAGCACCTAATTCTTCAATCAAGGGCTTGATTTGATGGTGTATATGTGTGTGAAAGTCGACGGCAGCCAAGGAGCAAGGGGGGTGGGGTTCCGATCGGACTTGTGGGGGAAAGAAGAATAAGTTAGGGTTTAGGTGTTAATGATATATTTATAATAATAATAAGTTACACTCAAGTCCCTCCACTATCAATTGTTGTTTTTCTAACTTAAATAACTAGTTTACATCTTGAGTTAACGTTTATAACCATGTTATCACATAACACATAAGTCTAACACATAATTATCACATAATTACTGTTTTGACGTTTTTCGTTTATTCATCAATCGTTTGCGTCAACTCGTTTGCGTTTCGGTGCAATTCCCGAAAGACTACACATGTAGTAAGTGTTAAGCGTCATTTAAACCCTAGTTTAAATGTAATGAAGTGTGCGTTATAGATTCAGTGATCTTAAGTTTGAATTGACGGAGTTGAGTTAACGGAGTTAACCTGAAATTGACGATTGTCACAACTACTTTGGTCGTAGACACCGAGTAGCCATACGATCAGTACCGACAATCATTCACGAACCATCCGATATGGAAAGTAGCAATAGTTACTATACTAGCTTTTTCAATCATGATCAACCAATGAATCCAATGTTACCATACGGGAGCCAACCGGTGTATCTCCCCGGCAGTCAACAATGCCCAATCGAAATATCAGACAATACTGAGGACAACGTTCCCCAGTATTACTCCTCCGACATTCCAACATACCATCCTTCCGAGGAACAGGAGGTACAGAGCAAAATCAAACAAGAAACTGAATCGGAATCATCAAGCTGGATGAATTGTCACTCTGATCAAAGGAGATGGCAATTCGGATCACCACCATTGGGTTATCAATACCAGATCCCACCGAATATAGTTGAACCAAGTCGTAAGCCAAAGATGAGGGTCATCTTACCATACAAAAAGAGATCAGTTCAATCGCCAATCAAGAATCCTTATGAATCCGAGGAAGATCCCGAGGGAGAGGAGGATTCCAAGGAAGAAAATGAGGAGAATCAATACCCTTATTTTCCATTTTATAAGGGATCAATATCATCGATCTCCCAGCAAGAAAAAGAGATTCGGGAAGAAACAAATCTCATCGAGGAGTTTTACACCAACAACATCCCTGATGAAGAAATGCATGCATACGTTGCTAACCTGCATCTCTATCCACAAGAGAATGCTTATCTCTTTCCAGCCGCATCCGCACTAACGGGATATCCGAACCCGCCAAATTCCGTGATGGACGAGCTGAGAAACGAGAAAGTGGACAAAAAGAGAATAGGGAGAAAGATTGTCAAGAAGTGTGACAAGATGAAAAATCTTGTTACAAAATGGATTAAGGATTAGAAATTATGGCTATGTACTGTTATAGTTGTTGTGATCTTTTTCTTGTAAGATAAATAAATGTAATATAAAGTGTGTCTTTTCTGAAATTTTGTTTTATTCATGTAACAGCATGTCTAAAGCAAATAGTAATCAAGAAACTCAAGTAAACAATAAAGGAAAGACAATTGAAGAAATCATGCAAGAAAAAGCAACTGCGGAGAATATACAAGCCATACCACAAAACTATGTGCTTGGTATATGCGATCTAATAAAAGAGGCCGTGAATCCAATTTATGAAATATTGAAACATGATCAAAGTCGTACCGCCTCTCAATCTAACAAAAGAACAAGTAGAAGTGAAACTGCTACTTCAAAGAGAGAAACAAAGAAAGAATCTAAGAAGGAATCTGAAAAGAAAGAGAGTAAGAAAGAAAAAGAACCGAAAAAGAAAGAAGAGAGTGATGAAAGCTCGATTGCTGAAAAAAACCTTCATGAAAAGACGAAGAAATTAAATATACATGAAGGTTGTGATTTCAAGGTGTTCAAAGTTTATAACCCCAAAGAATTCCACGGGGATAAAGGAGTAATACATACCCTCCGATGGTTGGAGGAGATGGAATCGATTGTACTGATAAGCAAATGTACGGAGAGTGAGAAGGTGCAGTATACCTCCCAGATGTTCAGGGGGGGGGGGGCATTAGAGTGGTGGAATACCCTGATTGGAATCAAGGGTAGAGAAAATTTATACAATCTATATTGGGCAACATTTAAAGCCATGGTATTGAAGAAGTTCTGTCCAATTAACGAAATGGATCAGATTCAAACCAAGCTATGGAACCACAAGGTTGTGGGGACAAATCTTAAGGAATATAACACCAAGTTCCTTGAGTATTGTAGAATTGTGCCTCACTTGGTCACTCCTGAAATCAACAAAGTGACGCGCTATATTTACGGATTTCCGATAGAAATCCGTGACTTAGTCCGTTCACATATGCCGTCCACAACGGAATGTGCCATGGAGTTGGCCGGATATTTGATGGACGGGATGTTGAGGAACCAAGATGAGAGAAAGAAAGATGAAGGAAAGACGAGTGTGGGTGGAAAGGTGAGAAAGACGGAGAAGAAAAGAGAAGGGGGTTTTGTGTATAGTCGCCCCGTTTGTAAGTCATGCGGAAGGAGACATTTCTGCAGATGTCTTCGACCAACTAACACCGTGGTATGTGGATTTTGCAAGAAACCGGGACATTCGGAAACGGATTGTAGGAAGAAGACCGGGGTGTGTTTTGAGTGTGGCGAGAAGGGGCATTATAGTACTGAGTGCCCAAAGAAGAAGCAAATGGTAGTAACAGTTGGTGCAAGTGGTAGAGGTACGAAGACCGATGCCAAGAAAGGAAATGCCCGTGTCTTTATGTTAGACACTCAAAAGGCAGCTGATATACCGGACGTGATCACCGGTATGTTTCCTATAAATAATGTTTATGCTAGAGTATTATTTAACTCGGGTGCAAACCAAAGTTTTATAGATTATAAATTTTGTAGTCTAGTAAATGAGCCCTTAATTAAATTAGATAAACATTATGAAGTCGAGAATGCTGATGGTAATGTAAGTAGAATAACCGAGGCTTTAGATAGTGCCATAATTTCTTTAGCCAATCACGTCATACCTGTACGATTGTTACCCTTGACATTGGTAGGTTTTGATGTAGTTTTAGGTATGGACTGGTTATCGTTTAATCAAGCCCGTATCCTATGTAACGATAGAGCCATCGACATCCGAACACCCAATAACAAAACCATTCGTATAACCGGAGACAAAGAAGGAGGAAAAGTAGGAATCATTTCCAAGATCAAAGCAAATCATTGCATAGGTAAAGGATGCCTCGCATTCATGGCCTATGTAACCAAAGAACTCGAACCTAAGAAGATGGAGGAAGTGCCAATCGTGTCCGAATTTTAAGATGTATTTCCTGATGAGCTACCAGGAGCCCCGCCTGATAGAGAAGTAGAATTTAAGATTGACCTCATGCCAGGAACATCACCAATTGCCAAATCACCTTATCGTCTAGCACCAACGGAAATGAAGGAACTGAAGAAACAATTAGATGACTTGTTAGAGAAAGGATTTATACGACCGAGTTCGTCACCGTGGGGAGCTCCAATTCTGTTTGTAAAGAAAAAGGACGGATCTATGAGAATGTGCATAGATTATAGAGAACTGAACAAGGTTACGATTAAGAAAAAATATCCATTACCAAGAATTGACGACTTGTTTGATCAGCTTCAAGGAGCAAGTTGTTTTTCCAAAATTGACTTAAGATCGGGTTACCGTCAATTGAAGGTGCAAGAAGAAGATATACCAAAGACAGCCTTTAGAACCCGATATGGACATTTTGAGTTCACTGTTATGCCTTTTGGACTCACTAATGCTCCAGCAGCTTTTATGGACATGATGAATCGGATTTGTAAGCCATATTTAGACAAGTTTGTTATTGTTTTCATTGATGAAATCCTTGTTTATTCAAAATCTAAAGACGATCATCAAGTTCATCTTAAATCATACTTGAAACCCTAAGGAACGAGAAATTATATGCCAAATTTTCAAAATGTGAATTTTGGTTGTCCGAAGTACAATTTCTTGGTCATGTTATAAATGAGAAGGGTATTCAAGTAGACCCAGCAAAGATTGAGTCTATAACCAAATGGGAGAAACCCAAGACACCGACTCAAGTCCGAAATTTTCTAGGCTTGGCCGGATACTATAGAAGATTCGTACAAGATTTCTCTCGAATAGCTATTCCATTAACTTCACTTACAAGAAAAGCAATTAAATTTGAATAGTGACCGAAGAAAGAGGAAGCATTCGAAACACTAAAACAAAACTTAACTAATGCACCGATTCTGGCTTTGCCAGAAGGGCTAGGAAACTTTATCATTTACTGTGATGCTTCGCACACGGGAATGGGAAGTGTTTTAATGCAAGGACAGAAAGTGATTGCTTATTCTTCGAGACAATTGAAAGCTCATGAAAAGAATTACACCACACACGACCTAGAACTGGGTGCTATAATCTTCGCGTTGAAGTTATGGTGACATTACTTGTATGGTGTAAGATTCACGATATATACTGATCACAAAAGCTTGAGGCATATATTCGATCAAAAGGAATTGAATATGAGACAAAGGCGTTGGATGGAAACACTTAATGATTACGACTGTGAGATCGTATATCATGAAGGAAAAGCCAATGTAGTGGCTGACGCCTTAAGTAGAAAAGAACATGAGAAGCCAAAGAGAGTTCGAGCTCTTAGAATAGATTTAAAGTTGATTTAGCTAATCAGATCAAAGAAGCTCAGAAGTTGGCACTAGAGGAAGGAAATGTTAAAGCCGAAAAAGAGAACGTCACAATTGATCAGTTGATTAAAGGAAATGACGAAATCCTTAGACTTGGTACTAGGATTTGGGTACCGATGATCGGAAGTCTAAGAGATAAAATTTTAGAAGAAGCACACAAGTCAAAGTACATGATGCATCCGGGAAGTGACAAGATGTATCATAATCTAAAAGATGATTATTGGTGGATCGGGATGAAGAAAGACATTGCTTTGTATGTAGCTAAATGCCTAACGTGTTCCAAAGTGAAAGCCGAGCACCAAAAGCCGTTAGGATTACTACAACAACCGGAAATCCCGATATGGAAATGGGATATGATAACTATGGATTTCATCATGAAGTTACCTAAGACTTCTCGTCAAAATGATGCGATCTAGGTTATTGTCGATAGACTTACCAAGTCTGCCAATTTCATTCCAATTCAAGAAACGTTTAGTTTGGATAAGTTAGCACAATTATATGTCGAGAACATAGTATCCTTACATGGTGTGCCGCTATCCATCATATCCAATAGAGATAGTCGTTTCACTTCAAATTTTTGGTCAAGTTTTCAAAAGGCTATGGGGACTCGATTAAACCGAAGTACTGCTTATCATCCCCAAACTGATGGCCAAAGTGAACGAACAATTCAAACCCTGGAAGATATGCTTCGTGCTTGTGTTATCGACTTAGGAGGAAGTTGGGACACTCATCTCGCGCTAATAGAAATCTCATACAACAACATCTATCATACGAGTATCCAAGCAGCACCATTTGAAGCATTGTATGGGCGTAAGTGTAGAACACCTGTATGTTGGTCAGAAACAGGTGATAGTCAGTTGTTAGGACCTGAAATTGTTCAAAGAACCACTGATCAAGTTATACAAATCCGAGAACGATTAAAGGCAGCAAGAGACAGGCAAAAGAGCTATGCGGATGTTCGCCGCAAGCATTTGGAATTCAAAGAAGGCGACAAAGTGTTACTAAAAGTATCGCCTTGGAAAGGTGTCGTCCGATTTGGAAAGAAAGGAAAGTTAAGTCCAAGATTCGTTGGACCATTCAAGATACTTGAAAGAATTGGACCAGTTGCTTATCGGCTAGAGTTACCCGATGAGATGAAAGGAATTCACGACTTAGCCGACGAAACCCTTGCTATGACATTGAAAGATGTTAAGATTAACGAGAAGCTTAAGTTTGTGGAACAACCTATTCAAATAGAAGATAGCATGATCAAGTTCCTCAAACACAAACGACTCAAGCTCGTGAAAGTCAAATGGGATTCAAGACGAGGACCCGAGTATACATGGGAACTCGAGTCAGAAATGAAGAAAAAGTATCCAAATCTATTCCAATAAATCTCGAGGACGAGATTATTCAAAAGGTGGGGAGGATGTAACACCACGTCTCTAACCCTCTCAATTTAGGCTTAAATGTACTAACTTAGAAAGTATAGGGACCAAAAATGAAAATTCTGAAAATCTTGTCCCGTCGCGGTACGCGACGGGGAAACAGGTAACCCATCGCGTACGCGATGGGGTTGGTGAGTCACCGGACACGTGTTGAAACCGTGTCGACACGTGGCGCAATATGACAGGCCACGTGTCACCACCGCATAAGGCGGCGTCGCGGTACGCGACGGGCCACAAGGGACCCATCGCGTACCGCGATGGGGGCTAATTTCGGCTATAAAAGGGGAGGAGATGGGTTTGAACTCCATTCATCCCATTTTCACCTCCACTTTCACACACATAACCTCGTAAGGTGTGCCCCGTTTCCGTAGCAAGCCGACGTGCTGTTTTCTCGTAGTTCGTGCAAGAAACGAAGCTATAAACAAGCTAGAAATCGAGTTCCCTCGTATACTCGGGTCCTCGTCTTGAATCCCATTTGACTTTCACGAGCTTGAGTCGTTTGTGTTTGAGGAAATTGATCATGCTATCTTCTATTTGAATAGGTTGTTCCACAAACTTAAGCTTCTCGTTGATCTTAACATCTTTCAATGGTATAACAAGGGTTTCGTCGGCTAAACACTTGCGCAGATTAGATATGTCAAACACGTCGTGAATTCCTTTCATCTCCTCGGGTAATTCTAGCCGATAAGCAACTGGTCCAATTCTTTCAAGTATCTTGAATGGTCCAACGAATCTTGGACTCAGTTTTCCTTTCTTCCCGAATCGGATAACACCTTTCCAAGGCGACACTTTCAATAAAACTCTATCGCCTTCTTTAAACTCTAATGGCTTGCGACGAACGTCCGCATAGCTTTTTTGTCTATCTCTTGCTGCCTTTAATCGTTATCGGATTTGTATAACTTGATCAGTGGTTCTTTGAACAATTTCAGGTCCTGACAACTGACTATCACCTGTTTCTGACCAACATACAGGTGTTCTACACTTACGTCCATATAATGCTTCAAATGATGCTGCTTGGATACTCGTATGATAACTGTTATTGTATGAGAATTCCATCAGTGCAAGATGAGTGTCCCAACTTCCTCCTAAGTCGATAACACAGGCACGAAGCATATCTTCCAAGGTTTGAATTGTACGTTCACTTTGGCCATCAGTTTGGGGATGATATGCAGTACTTAAGTTTAGTCGAGTCCCCATAGCTTTTTGAAAGCTTGACCAAAAATTTGAAGTGAAACGACTATCTCTATCAGAAATGATGGATAGTGGTACACCATGTAAGGATACTATGTTTTCGACATATAAATGTGCTAACTTTCCGTACTAAACGTTTCTTGAATTGGAATGAAATGGGCAGACTTGGTAAGTCTATCAACAATAACCCAGATCGCATCATTTTGGCGTGAAGTTTTCGATAACTTCATGATGAAATCCATAGTTATCATATCCCATTTCCATATCGGGATTTCCGGTTGTTGCAGTAATCCTAACGGCTTTTGATGTTCAGCTTTCACTTTTGAAAACTTCAGGCACTTAGCTACATACAAAGCAATGTCTTTCTTCATCCCGATCCACCAATAATCATCTTTTAGATTATGATATATCTTGTCACTTCCCGGATGCATCATGTACTTTGACTTGTGTGCTTCTTCTAAAATTTTATCTCTTAGACTTCTGATCATCGGTACCCAAATCCTTGTACCGAGTCTAAGTATTTCATCACTTCCTTTAACTAGTTGATCGATTGTACCATTCTCTTTTTCGGCTTTAATATTTCCTTCTTCTAGTGCCAACTTCTGAGCTTCTTTGATCTGACTAGCTAAATCAATTTTAAGTTCCAATCTAAGAGCTCAAACTCTCTTTGGTTTCTTATGTTCTTTTCTACTTAAAGCGTCAGCTACTACGTTGGCTTTTCCTTCATGATATACGATTTCACAGTCATAATCGTTAAGTGTTTCCATCCAACGCCTTTGCCTCATATTCAACTCTTTTTGATCAAATATATGCTTCAAGCTTTTGTGATCAGTGTATACTGTGAATCTTACACCATACAAGTAATGTCGCCATAACTTCAACGCAAAAATTATAGCGCCTAATTCAAGATCATGTGTGGTGTAAGTCTTTTCATGAGATTTCAATTGTATCGAAGAATAAGCAATCACTTTCTTTCCTTGCATCAAAACACTTCCTATTCCCGTATGTGAAGCATCACAGTAAATGATAAAGTTTTCTAGCCCTTCTGGCAAAGCCAGAATCGGTGCATTGGTTAACTTTTGTTTTAGTGTTTCGAATGCTTCCTCTTGCTTCGGTCCCCATTCAAACTTAATTGCTTTCCTTGTGAGTGAAGTTAATGGGACCGCTATTCTGGAGAAGTCTTGAATGAATCTTCTATAGTATCCAGCTAAGCCTAGAAAACTTCGGACTTGAGTCGGTGTCTTGGGTTTCTCCCATTTGTTTATAGCCTCAATATTTGCTGGGTCTACTTGAATACCCTTCTCGTTTATAACATGACCAAGAAATTGTACTTCGGACAACCAAAATTCACATTTCGAGAATTTGGCGTATAATTTCTCATTCCTTAGGGTTTCAAGTATGATCTTAAGATGAACTTGATGATCATCTTTGGATTTTGAATAAACAAGGATGTCATCGATGAAAACAATAACAAACTTGTCTAAATATGGCTTGCAAATCCGATTCATCATATCCATGAATGCTGCTGGAGCATTAGTGAGTCCGAAAGGCATCACAGTGAACTCATAATGTCCATATCAGGTTCTAAAGGCTGTCTTTGGTATATCTTCTTCTTGCGCCTTCAATTGATGGTAACCCGATCTTAGGTCAATTTTGGAAAAACAACTTGCTCCTTGAAGCTGATCAAACAAGTCGTCAATTCTTGGTAATGGATATTTTTTCTTAATTGTAACCTTGTTCAGTTCTCTATAATCTATGCACATTCTCATAGATCCGTCCTTTTTCTTTACAAACAGAATTGGAGCTCCCCACGGTGACGAACTCGGTCGTATAAATCCTTTCTCTAACAAGTCATCTAATTATTTCTTCAGCTCCTTCATTTCTATTGGTGCTAGAAGATAAGGTGATTTGGCAATTGGTGATGTTCCTGGCACGAGGTCGATTTTAAATTCTACTTCTCGATCAGGCGGGGCTCCTGGTAGCTCATTAGGAAATACATCTTGAAATTCGGACACAATTGGCACTTCCTCCATCTTCTTTGGTTCGGGTTCTTTGGTTACATAGGCTATGAATGCGAGGCATCCTTTACCTATGCAATGACTTGCTTTGATCTTAGAAATGATTCCTACTTTTCCTCCTTCTTTATCTCCGGTTATACGAATGGTTTTGTTATTGGGTATTCGAATGTCAATGGCTCTATCGTTACATAGGATACGGGCTTGATTAAACGATAACCAGTCCATACCTAAAACTACATTAAAACCTGCTAATGTCATGGGTAACAATCGGACAGGTATGACGTAATTGGCTAAAGAAATTGTTGGCATTATCTAAAGCCTCGGTTTTTCTACTTACATTACCATCAGCAGTCTCGACTTCATAATGTTTATCTAATTTAACTAAGGGCTCATTTAATAGACTACAAAATTTATAATCTATAAAGCTTTGGTTTGCACCCGAGTCAAATAAAACTCTAGCATAAACATTATTTATAGGAAACGTACCGGTGATCACGTCCGGATATATCAGCTGTTTTTTGGGTGTATAGCATAAAGACACGAGCGTTTCCTTTCTTGGCATCAGTCTTCACACCGCTGCCACTTGCACCAACCGTCACTACCGTTGTCTTCTTATTTGGACACTCAGTACTATAGTGTTCCTTCTCACCACACTCAAAGCATACTCCTGTCTTTTTTCCGGCAATCTGCTTTCGAGTGCCCGGTTTCTTGCAGAATCCACATACCACTGTATTAGTTGGTTGAAGACATCTACCGAAATGTCTCCTACCGCACGACTTGCAAATGGGGGCGACTATACACAAATCCCTTCTCTTTTCTTCTCCGTCTTTTTCACCTTTCCACCCCACACTTGTTTTTCCATCATCCTTCTTCCTCTCATCTCGGTTTTCTTAACATCCCGTCCATCAAATATCCGGCCAATTCCATAGCAGATTCCGTTGTGGTCGGCATATGTGATTGTTTGGTGCATGATGTCAGTAGTTTCAGTATCTAGTGTCTGTAATCGTGTTAGTTTGATTTGTATTGATGTTTTAGTTAACTTGTCTCACAAGTTCGCCTTAATATAAGCGAACTTGTGGAACAAGCGAAGTTATCAACAACTTCGCCTAGCCTGTTAGGCGAAGTTGTCGATAAGTATATATGTTTGATGTACGGGTTATTTTGAAAAAGAAGTTCAGGACGTGTAATTGTGATTTGGCTATCACGTGTTAAAGGAGTTGCAATACAACGTGGTCTATTGAGTATTTGTAACGTGTCTTTGTACTTGGGTTTAACGTATATCGCGTCTAACACTCGTATCGTCTTACGTAGGGATTCCGCACCTACATAATACGAGATATTTCCGTGTAGATCCGGCTGGGAACCTACAATTGGTATCAGAGCGTTTGCTCGTGATTGTGTGGTTCGGGATTATCACACGAGTGTAGAAATCGTTCCGTTCGACTATTCGCGGGACGAGGTTTACGTTGAAATACCGAGTTTTTGTGTCCTACCCATCTCCCAATATCAAATATAACCCATTACACCTTCGCATACCTCGAAATATGTCAAATTAAAACCTGCAAAAACCGTTTGTTCATCAGGCGAAGTTGCCGCCACTGTTTGTAGGGTTTAGGCGAAGATATAAGTTTAAGCGAAGTTATCTTTAACTTTGCCTGTCTCACAAGTTCGCTTGAATTAAACGAAGTTGAGTTAAGCGAAGTTAAGCTTAAGCGAAGTTAAGCATAACTTCGCCTACTGGGTACTGTTCAGAATAATACAATATTATTTTTGGGTTTCTTTGCGTTTCGAGTCGTATTTCTTTCAAAGATGACTTCTATAAATATTATGGAACTGGTGAGAATGGAAGTTGAGGCCGGTTCAGCAACTAAGGCCCCAAAAATGCTAAAGGGTACCGATTTCGTGGCTTGGAAAGATCGGTTTTGAGCAGTATGTTAAATATCAAGATTCTAAAATGTGGGGTGTGCATTCAAGATGTATATATTCCACCAACGGCCTTGTTTGAGGGTCGTGATCAGATTAAGAAGTACAATAAGATGGAAGAGGAAGAAAAGAAGATGTATGAGGCAGAGAGTAAAGCTCATGCAGCAATCACACATGGCTCTTCCACAAGAAATTCTACATACCTTCAAGAAATACAAAATTGCTAGAGAACTTTGGGAAGCTCTAGAAAACCGATATGAAGGGTAATGTGGGGATACGTGCATCCAAGATTAAGCTACTAAAAACCCAATTCTCGGTGTTCAAATATTTGAAAAATGAATCACTTGATGATATCATCACAAGATATTATCACCTGATGACCGAACCTCAGCAATTACTCATTGTATACAAAGAGAGGAGATAGTCGAGAAACTTCTTGATGCTCTTCCACCGAAATGGGGAAATGTACACGGTTTTGATGAGAGAAGATAAAGAGTTTGCCGATATTGATTTGGAAACAACAGTCAATAAATTACGAACTTTGAACTAAACATGGTTCGGAAAGAGACACCAACTGATCAGGTTCAGGATCCGGGAATGTACGGTGCAAAAGTCAGTTCAAGTTCAAGTTCAAGATCAGAATCATCTGCTTACTATTCAAAGGGAGACTCAAGCTCAAAACTCAACTCATGATGGTCATGTGACTCTCAACATGGATGGTGATGTATGTTTTGTAGCTGGAGGAAGTAATTCTTCAAAACCTCAAGCCACAACTGGTAACTTTTCATAAAATGCTCAAACCAACAAATACTCACAGATGCCCATGAGTGTTAAATCAGGCTGAACAGCAGTTTGCCCTCTATGCTTCTTTCATTGCATCTTATGAAAATTACATCAAAGGTAAAATAGTCGATCCCGCAACTTTGGATGAAGACTATGATCAGATTGATGCTGATGATCTGGAAGAGATGGATCTGCAGTGGCAGATGGCGATGATAGTAAGAAGAGTTAAAAGGTTCATGAAGAAAAACGGGTAGAAAGTTTCGTTGGTGAAAGACCAGGGTTTGACAAGTCAAAGGTTCGATGCTATAAACTGTCAACAAAATGGTCACTTTGCCAAGGAATGTACACATGAGAGAGTCGAAACGCAGCCAGGACCAGGCCTGCAATAACAGAATGGGGGAGATAGTGAGAATAGGCTATGGTATCTAGACACAATAGTGGGTATAACTGGAATCTACAGGTTGAGGAAGTCTTCGAACAGGCAAATTTGGTGAACATCGAAACTGCAGGAAGTGAGAAAGAGACAGGAGAAATTCAAGCTTACATGGCAGAAGTGAACGATCAGCTTTCTGAGGTAAGTCCTGAACTCCCATGTATGCAATGTGAAAATCTGTCTGAACAATTGAAAACCGTAAGCTGATCAGTTTATTAGTTTGGACGCTCAATTTAAAACATTAAAGAAGATTATCATTACACTAAAACTAGAGAAAAACAGTTACAAGGTAAAAATAAAAGCTAGTGAAAAAGATATCAGGAGTCTTAAAGCCAGTCTAGCTGAGAAAATACAAGTAATTGATCTTAGTTATGAAGTCTTAGAAGAGAAAACCAAACTAATTGCTGAGAGGGATAAACAGATAGCTGATTACCAGGTAAAAGTGGTGGAACTGAACAGAAAAATTGAACAGTTTAGAAATTCCTCTGCAATGCTTGATCACATCGTAAGTGTTCAACGTTCCCCAGTTAAAAAAGGGGGAATTGGATATTCTGAAGTTCCACCACCATATAATCATAACGATACGTATAATCCTAGCAATCAGAAATCTGTTGATGATGAGATTAGTCAGACAGTTTCTGTCAAAGTTTCGATTAAAGAACCTGAAGTTAGTCAAAGGTAAAACAAGTAAGCCTGTTTCGAATGTTAAGATTTCTGTTTCCTAGTTCTGTCTCATCAAATTCGGACAAGACATCAGAATCTAGTGAGATAAAAGAAGAGGGTTAGTATTACTAAAACGTGGGGAGGAATATAAGCCAACTGAAAAGATTTTTCCTCTAAACCTGTTTGTCCCACCATATGTTAGACAAACGAATAGTAATGCAACCTCAACATCTGAAACAACTGTTGAGACGAAAGTTGAACACAGGAGTTGTTTTCAGATGCAATCAAATCGGACACCTAATTGCTAATTGCCCTCTAAATCAGAGATTCAGAGGTATGAGGCCTCCGAAAACTGAGAATAAAACTAATAGTAATTACTATAATGGTAAGAATGCTAACTCTCCAAAATTCAGACATTGACTAATCCAAGATTTCAAAGAAATCGATCTCGATTTTTCCAGTAAAACAACCGAACCAACAATTATAATTCAGTTAATTCACAAAGGTTTGGATGGCCTCATAGTCAATTCTCAAGAAGGTATCCTTATAGAACTTACATAAATTATTCTCAAACTGACTTTGAACAGCCAAAGTACGGGATGCCGTTTAACAGATTTAATCGACCCAAGACCAATAGGTCTTGGGTCCCCAGATTTTAATCCTTTGCTTTAATCGTGCAGGAACAGTTGAACAGGACTGTAAACAATCGGTGGGTTGTGGGATAGTGGCTGTTCCCGGCACATGACTGGTAACAAGAATTTGTTACATGAATGGAAACCTGTTCAAGGAGGAAGAGTAAGTTTCGCTGGAGAGAGCGGTGGTAGGATTACGGGTATTGGAACAGTGACAAATGGTAAAATGAAACTAGAGAAGGTGAATTTTGTTGAGGAGTTGAAGCATAATTTGTTGAGCGTGTCTCAGATTTGTGACAAAGATTACACAGTGCACTTTACTAAAAATGAAAGCTATTGTTCTGTATCCCTGGTTTTAAGATACCAGAGGCATGGGTGGTGATGAAAGCTCCAAGAGAAAAGAACACATACGTCATGATATGAGGTCAACTGAGATGGCAACAGAAGAATCATGTCTTCTGTCAAGGCAACTGAATCGGAGTCCGAATTATGGCATCGAAGAATGGGGCATACACATCTTCGAAAAATGAACTAAATTGTCAAGAATGGGCTGGTGCTTGGTGTCTCCTTGAAGAACTTCAACTTTGAAGACCAATGCTTATCGTGCAAGAAGGGAAAGCAACACAAGAAACCTCATCACACAAGAAGGTTAATTCAATTGTCAGTACCCTAGAACTACTTCACATGGATCTCTTCGGTCCCGTGAATGTAAAGAGTCTAGGGGGAACATCGTACTGCTTGGTAATAACTGATGATTACTCTCGATATTCTTGGGTATATTTTCTGAAGACAAAAGATGAGACGGGTACAGTTGGTAATTACTTGATTACTAAGATTGAGAATATTGTGGGGAGAAAGGTTAAGTATATCAGGAGTGATAATGGGACAGAGTTCAAAAACTACCAGATGGAGCTGTTCTGCTTATAGAAAGGGATAGACCACCAGGTGCAGCGCCCCGTATACTCCGCAACAAAATGAGGTGGCTGAGAGGAAGAACAGGACGCTAATTGAAGAGCCAGAACCATGCTGGCTGATGCTAAACTTCCCGTGGTGTTCTGGGCTGAAGCAGTTGCCATGGCCTGTTATATCCTTAATCGTGTTTTAACTGTTTAAAAGGCTAAATAAAACTTGTTATGAACTTATGCATGGTCGAAAGCCAAACCTGAATGGTCTCGAACCACTCGGGTCCCCATGTACGATATTAAAGACAAACTCTAAATTGGTGAGAAAGCCGACGAAGGTATTTTAGTCGGATATGTTGTTGGGACACCCAACAGAAGAGTCTTTAATTTATCGAACAGCAAGGTTGAAGTGGTATGTAACACCGACATCACGAGTTACAAACCACCAATGCCCAGCACGGGACCACCTGAAGTTTTTGACTATGATAAACTGTTCAAATCCTTTAATATGCCCTACTTGGATTTTGCAGAGTTGATGAGAAAATTGCTTCACAGATCATGTATGACGACGAAGAAATATTGTGCAACGTCCACGATACGACGAAAGTCAACCTTCCACGTCAAGTGCTGTTAATGCTCCTGCGCCTCTACTGAAGAAGAATTTTACAACCCTTTTCACTCTCAACAACAATCACCCATTGATGAACTCTCTTCGAACCTGGAAGACAATCTGCAAGTCAGTTCGGTTCCGACTACTGGAGTTCACAAAAATCACCCCTTAGAGAACGTGATAGGTGATCTATCTGATGATGTACAAACAAGAAGAAGCTTGAATGAGCACACCTGTGTTTAACGCAAGCATTAAAGAAATAGGTATCATTAACGAGTGCTTGTACACCTGCTTCATCAGCCAGATTGAACCAAAGAACTATCAAATGGCTCTAAAAGACAGCTTGTGGGTCGAAGCCATGCAAGAAGAGTTAGCCCAGTTCGAGAAGATGGAGGTATGGAAATTGGTTGCAAAACCGAAGAATGTGCATTCGATTGGCACCAAGTGGGTTTTTCAAATGTAAGAGAGATGAGAAAGGAATAATCATCAGGAACAAGGCGAGGCTGGTTGTAAAAGGGTTTAATCAGCAAGAAGGGATCGACTACAATGAAATGTTTGCTCCTGTGGCAAGATTGGAAGCGATTCGTTTGTTTTTGGCATTTGCTGCACACAATGAGTTGAAGGTGTTCCAGTTAGATGTGAAAAGTGCGTTTCTTAACGGTAAAGTCGATGAGGTTGTGTACGTTGAGCAGCCTCTCAGGTTTTCCTGACCCAGACTTTCCTGATCACGTGTACAAGTTAAGTAAAGCGCTATATGGACTACATCAGGCCCCACGTGCCTGGTACGCAACCTTGTCTGATTACTTACTTGAGAATGGGTTCGAAAGAGGAAAGATCGACAGCACGCTGTTTGTTAAGAAAAGGGGGAGACTTTCTCCTAGTTCAAGTCTACGTGGACGACATCATCTTTGCTGCTTCAAAAGTCGCCATGTGTCAGGAATTTGAGGAAGTTGTGAAAAAGAGGTTTGAAATAAGCGCAATGGGTGAATTAACTTTCTTTCTAGGGTTTGTAGGTCGATCAGAAGAAAGATGGGATGTTCATCCATCAAACTAAATATGTCCCAAGATGTTCTCAAAACGCTTCAAGATGGAGGACAACACTCCATTTGATACTCCAGTCTGCGTCAACCACAAACTGGGTGCTGATTCAGACAGTGATGCAGATGTGGACCCCACCAATATCGAGCAATCATAGGTTCTTTAATGTATTTAACTGCATCTAGACCTGATATTATGTTTGCTGTTTGTCTCTGTGCTCGATTTCAGGAAAGCCCAAAGGAATCTCACATGAAGGGAGTGAAGAGAATACTGCGGTATCTCAAAGGCAAGCCTAAGCTGGGATTGTGGTACACGAAAGGGGGAGACTTGGATTTGGTCGCTTATACAGATTCTGACTATGGAGGTTGCAATCAGAACAGGAAGTCGACGACCGGTGGATGTCAGTTTCTGGGAGGAAGATTGGTTTCATGGCAGTGCAAGAAGCAGACCTCTGTAGCCATTTCTACCTGTGAAGCAGAATACATGGCAGCATCAAACTGCTGCTCCCAGGTTCTTTGGATACAACAGCAATTGCGCGATTACGGTCTGAATTTCACTCAAACCCCTATTTGTATTGATAACACTGCTGCAATCTCAGTAACTAACAATCCCGTAAAACATAGTAAAACTAAACACATTGACATTCGTCATCATTTTATACGGGATTGTGCTGAGAAGAAATTAATAGTGCTCGAAAAGGTTGATTCGTTAGATAATTTCGCTGATATTTTTACTAAAGCGTTTGACAGAACTCGTTTTCAAAACCTTGTTGAGCTTAATGGGATGATCAATCCCGAGTAACCGTATTTTTCATTTTTACTTAAAAAAAACGTCACTATCGCTTAGAATTATGTCGGTTGCTTCAGTTTGAAGGACATATCTTCGGATGTGTTTGGTCCTCACTTCAACCAGTAGATTATGAGGATAGCCATTAACCAGATGACTGAAAGCGACTGGGCGGTTTATGATATGTTTTTATTCTGTCGTTGAAAAATAGTCGTTCATACTTAGTTAAAAGGACGCATATTCGTATGTGGTCCGGTCCAGCTGATCCATTGGATCTTCAGGATAGCCGTTTACCTGATGACTTTGACTTGATTGGGGCGATAGAATTTAAATCTTTTTTAGGAGATGATATAATTTTTCAGTCTACAACTTCGTAAGAAGTTTCTATACAATGTTTCTCAGAAAAATTGATCCCACCTTGGAAAGTGATACTCAAACTATTTCTGTGTGCTTAACTAGTGAAGTTATTAGGCCTAAAAGACTCTAGACCAGTCATTGTATGTTATGGTAGCTTTTTTATGGTGCGTAAAAGTAGAAGTGATACTAACTAAATCTTCTCGATTTAAAGGGACAACTCATTAAGAGTTGTGTATGTCTCCATATATATCTTTCCGAATGATAGGCAGAAAGCGATTACCCAGTCATACACGAGCCCGTGAGTGTTCTGATTCCCGAGAAGATAGTGTGTCAAGAAACTGCAGTGATCCAGATTCGGGACTTGCAGTAGTCTACTGTTTGGAGCTATGTAAATCGTTATTAAAAAAAAAATTAAAATTATTAAGCCTTCTGAAGTCTATTGTGTAATACTTATCAATCAAGAGGCAAGAACGAGAACAGGACGAAGACTATAAAAGATCAAGATGTAGTTACAGTTTAATCAGACACTACGGGTCGAGGTCAACTCGGGGTGACTCGGGGAAAGTCAAATAAGCTTTAAGAATAGATGGGAGGCATCACAATCTCTGATGTATTGTACGTTTATATTTTGAGCTTAATTGAACCTAATCCGTATCACAGAAGCGATGAAAACCATACTAAGTTGTTTACCTGCTTACAACCTGTTCTTTATGTCATAATACAGCTGAACATGGATCTATGTGACAGTCACTTAACTAGTATGATTCCTGGTTCGGATCTTTTCTAAAACATTCAAGTCCCTGTCAAGACTGAAATTTGATCCCGTTGTACTTTATTTCTAACATTTTCATTGCATATTTTGTTTTATGGTTTAATACCTGGTTACTTGATCTTTGATCGTAACATGTAACTCTTAAAGGAAGGTTTTAAAGGAAAATTGAATAATGTTCAAACTTATATAGGGTCTGTTTTGCAAGTTTAAGAATAAGCGAAGTTGTAAAAGGGGCGAACTTGTTACTAGGCGAAGTTAAGGGGTAAGCGAAGTTAACCCTAACTTCGCCTGTGTAATGTTCTTTCCCTATATAAGGGTCAACTCAGTCAAAACTTTTACTTATTTTCAAAACCCAGCGAAGTTATATTAAGCCGAACTTGTGATATTAAACCCTCGGCGAAGTTAAATCTCGAATCCAACTTGTTTTTTATCTCCGTTTTTAATCCGTGTTAGGTGTGTAAGGTCGAGTGACTTATAATTCATATCAATGGTGTTAATCAAATGTCGTTTCGGTCCGATTTGTGACCTCGTTCATGCAAACCTTTAAACACCCGCTTACCAAACTCTTTCAATGTGTTCATACCTAATTTGATCGTCTAGATCGTTATTATAACATGCTTTCATGTGATCAACAAACAATTCACCATTTAAACCGTGTTTGGACATCTGCAATTCGCCGTTTCAGATTCAGGCGAACTTATGTTTAGGCGAAGTTGTTCACAACTTCGCCTATGGCATAACTTCGCCTAATCAATTTTAAATTAATTATGTTGTCTGGATAGTCTCAGGCGAAGTTAGAATTAGGCGATGTTATTCTCAGGCGAAGTTATACTTTAACTTCGCACAACCAGAATTTATCATAACTTCGCTCTGGTAATAGGCGAAGTTATGATCCGCTTTGACATTGTTCTAACTTAGATCGTTTGTGGTGCAGATATGGCAGCTGTAGCAGGAGCCGGTGGTGCCGGTGGTGACGAAGGTGGTGATAACAACCGCCAATTCTTTCCGGGGCACAATATGTACATAACACTGGACCCGGATGCTAGCGGTGTTGAAGATTATCGCGAGATCATCACTTTTCTGATCCGCCTCTCGCTTATTCTTCATGCTAATTATTTACAACCCTGCCCATTTCTCTGCCAAACATAGAAGACTTCTGGCAGACGGTTGAGTATGATTGCAGAGTTGAGCCCCCAGTAATGCGCGCCACCCGTTAACAATCAGGTGGTGCAATTCTTATCGGAACAGATAAGGGTCGCTTTGCAGTTTTGGGAATGAAACAAGAGATGATCCTACAGACTTTGTTGCTCCATTCAGAGATGGTGCCTTTTTAAGAATGGGATATTCTGGTCCTTTGGGTGACAACTCAGAGACGTAAGGGATTTTTGTTGGACCAATGGCGTTTTCTAATGCATGTGATGATCGTATGCATGTCGGGCCGTAAGGCTGGAACGGACGGTATGGTGCCACGATGCAATCGGCAATGACAGCACTGACCTACAACAAGCGTTCACAGCTTCAGTCAGATGGTGTTTTATGAGATAGACCGTCAGAGACGTGCAGTGGCTCGCGAAAGATTCTTGATGTATCCAAGATTTTTACAAATGATCTTGAATCACGTAGCTCCTACGCTACCTCAGCGCCGACCGATTAGTTATGTAGAGAGTGTCAGCAAGAGAATATTTGCACAATGCAGAGCATCGAGTGCTCGAAGTAAACCAGAGCTACGTCCATGACATACTCCGCTATTTAGTTATTTGATCAACCCAGCATATGTTGCTCCTCGTGGGGACGAGTTTCGGGATCCGGCACCGCAACCAGGCTGCTGTTTCTCAACAAGCATTGACTGATGCTCCTGTTGTGGCACCGGAGGAACACGTAGACCTTGAAGCTGCTTTTGGCGGCCAAGGATTTTTTGACATGGAACGAGTTGATCCTGAGGAAGAGGTTCAGGTTTCAGTTGCACAGGTTTCTAGTATGGATGTGCCGTTGGTAGCTACGTCGGTAGCGGATTCTGAAAGAACCGACTCTGACTCCTCAGCTGATGATGTTGCTGAAGCAAGACAGATACTGGTCGCCCAAGAGAGGATTCATGGAAAAAGAAAGAAAGATACTGATGACAGTGAATCTGATTTTGAGGAGTTGGGTCGGTTGATTCGTCGATCTAAAAGGGCAAGAACGGGTGAAGGATCGGGAGCTGGTGAAAGCTCGAGGGTGGTTCGTTTCTCTCCACCTGCTCTATCTGGTATGACTATGGTCCCCTGCATCATTGCCTGTGACAGGGAGCCGATCACCTCAGGTGCCCCCGTTTGACAACATCATCTTCTTTTGGCATTCCACCTACCACATTTTAGCTTTCGACTCCAGAAATTGTTTCCTTGCCACCTCCTACACTTACTCCATCGGAGGTTGTTGCAAGATTCGTTGAGTCGACGCTGGGTTGCCACCGCAGGGTTATCTGTTACAATACCACCTGTGGTTACGTTTCAACCTGTTTCTGATGTCCCGGCTACTTTGGGAATCCCTTCACCATATGCTCAAGACACCTCTCATATGAGTTTTGATTTTGATGCAACCTTATCTGACTCGGACAGAATAGCAGCTCTTGAAAGGGTCGTGGCAGAACAGTCAAGAATAAATATGATCCAGACTCACGCTATTCAGCGCCTTGTTGCAGAGAATCAGATTCAGTCGTCCCTCCTGATTGATCACCGGTAAACTTTTTGACGCCTTGAAACAGGTCCTTGGCATCTCAGGGGGAGACGAGCTGCAAAGGGGATGAGTTGAGGACGAATAAGAGGAATGATCGAGACGATGATCCCAATGCATCGAAAGGTGCAGGTGGTGAGTTGCCAAGAACTAAACAAGCTCTTGGGACTCTCCACATTTCAGGGGGAGTCTACTGGTGCAACTGGTGAATCGGGCGGTGATGACGTGGTGGTAGTGGATGATGAGGAGATGGTGGATGTTGATATTGAAGGTGACGACGATGTGTTACTGATTGAAGAGATTGAGAAGATAGGGACTGAGATTGTGATTGACAGTGAGGTTGAAGAGGGAGATATTGTGGAGGATAACATTGAGCATGAAATTCCAGAAGCTGATAAGCCAAATTTGGGTCAAGATACGGGAAGCGAGGAGACTGAATGGGAAGAGCAGCCAAGATGGAAAGAAGGCTATGCTCAATGGTTTGTAAAGACAAAGAAACCAGCGGTCCCAACTATGTTTAAGAAGAGTTACAACATCAAAAGGGTATGCTGAATCGAAGAAGGGGATTATATGTTGGTTATACGATGAGCAGTTGAGGCTGTTTGTGATTAAACGTTTTGATGGAGTTCAGTATTTCAAGAGAATGTTGAGATCGTTTAATACCTTGCCGAGTATGAGGTGAAAGGACTTAGCCAAGTTGGGGTTGATAAACAGGAGTGATGATAATATGGCTAGGATTATTGGGAAGATCGTTTGGAAATAAAGTATAAAAGATAAAAAGTTCGAGTTATTAAAGCGCAGAAAGGAAAGCTCGTTGAAGATAAAGACAGAGGTATGAGAGCTGATGGCAAACCATGGATGATAATGAAGTATAAGCCGATCCGGTGTTTAAAAGAAGTGCCGATGAAACAAATGCCCAAGGATGTCTTAAGAATCTGAAATGGTGGTATGTTGATAGTGAGACAGCTGAAGCGGTGATGGAGGATGAAGATGAACAAGAGTTGCTGAGAGTGTATGATCCAATGCACTTGGTGAATTTGTCTCAAGCTGACTTGCAGGTGCTGAACGAGAAAAAGATATTCTATATTCCGGCATGGAAAGAAGAAGGCAAGAAATATCAGAGAGTAGTTTCCGTTTGTGTCAGAGAAGGAGTTCATGCTTGAAGACGGGTTGACTCGAGTTTTGGGATTACAAGACACGTGATTGAAGATTGAGATATGAAGCTACTGCCAAGGGGAGTCTGTTGGTGCATGATGTCAGTAGTTCAGTATCTAGTGTCTGTAATCGTGTTAGTTTGATTTGTATTGATGTTTTAGTTAACTTGTCTCACAAGTTCGCCTAATATAAGCGAACTTGTGGAACAAGCGAAGTTATCAACAACTTCGCCTAGCCTGTTAGGCGAAGTTGTCGATAACTATATATGTTTGATGTACGGGTTATTTTGAAAAAGAAGTTCAGGACGTGTAATTGTGATTTGGCTATCACGTGTTAAAGGAGTTGCAATACAACGTGTCTATTGAGTATTGTAACGTGTCTTTGTACTTGGGTTTAACGTATATCGCGTCTAACACTCGTATCGTCTTACGTAGG